>NW_026108880.1:0-293242 GCF_024516045.1 Bombus affinis | reverse complement strand
ATTTGGGAACGTGTCCGATCGGTTGTGAGGTTGGGCTAGATTTTTACGAGCGAGCGGAGCGAGCGAGCAACGATCACAATTTCCAAGCCACACTTATACCTTCTACTGCCTTGCATATATTTCCTGTTATTACCTAATTTTGTAAGCGATTACGGACATCATGTTAAACTGTACAGTGTGGATATATTACTATGTATGTGAAACTATTGATAAACTGTAAACTTTTGTCAGTAGGCTATTCGATAAACACTTCCGGCTCCTCAGGCTGGTGCAAATATTTCAATGTCCCCATGTGCCAAACCGTTGGGTTGTGACACATCTTTACGCGGCCCTCGCTCGCCGCGCTCGCTCGAAAACTATAGCCTAACCTAAAACCAATCCCGCTTGCGTTCGTCATTCGATATGGAGGCGACTTATTTCAAATTTGGGAACGTGTCGGATCGGTTGTGAGGTTGGACTAGATTTTTACGAGCGAGCGGAGCGAGCGAGCAACGATCACAACTTCCAAGCCACACTTATACCTTCTACTGCTTTGCATATATTTCCTGTTATTACCTAATTTTGTGAGCGATTACGGACCTCATGTTGCACTGTACAGTGTAGAAATATTACTATTATGTGAAACTATTGATAAACTGTAAACTTTTGTCAGTAGGCAATTCGATAAACACTTCCGGCTCCTCAGGCTGGTGCGAATATTTCAATGTCCTCATGTGGCAAACCGTTGGTTTGTGACACACCTTTACACGACCCTCGCTCGCCGCTCTCGCTCGAAAACTATAGCCTAACCTAAAACCAATCCCGCTGCGTTCGTCATTCGATATGGAGGCGACTTATTTCAAATTTGGGAACGTGTCGGATCGGTTGTGAGGTTTGGACTAGATTTTTACGAGCGAGCGGAGCGAGCGAGCAACGATCACAATTTCCAAGCTATACATATACCTTATATTGCCTAGCATATATTTCGTGTTATTGCCTAATATTGTCAGACATTTCTGACATCATATTGCACTGAACTATGTGGAAATGTTGCTATTTATGTGAAACTACTCATAAACTGTAAACTTTTGTCAGTAGGCAAATTGATAAAGACTTCGGGCTCCACGGGGTGGTGCGAATATTTCAATGTCCCTATATGCCAAACCGTTGGTTTGTGACACACCTTTACGAGACCCTGGCTCCCTGCGCTCGCTCGAAAAATATAGCCTAACCTAAAACCAATCCCGCTTGCGTTCGTCATTCGATATGGAGGCGACTTAATTCACATTTGGGAACGTGTCGGATCGGTTGTGAGGTTGGTCTAGAATTTTACGAGCGAGCGGAGCGAGCGAGCAACGATCACAATTTCCAAGCTATACATATACCTTATATTGCCTTGCATATATTTCGTGTTATTGTCTAATTTTGTCAGACATTTCTGACATCACATTGCACTGTACTATGTGGAAATGTTGCTATTTATGTGAAACTGTTCATAAACTTTAAACTTTTGTCAGTAGGCAATTTGATAAAGACTCCGCGCTCCTCGGGTTGTGCGAATTTTTCAATGTCCCTATGTGCCAAACCGTTGGTTTGTTACACTCCTCTTCACGTCAATCGCTCGCTGCGCTCGCTCGAAAACTATAGCCTAACCTAAAACCAATCCCGCTTGCGTTCGTCATTGGATATGTAGGCGACTTATTTCAAATATGGGAACGTGTCCGATCGGTTGTGAGGTTGGGCTAGATTTTTACGAGCGAGCGGAGCGAGCGAGCAACTATCACAATTTCCAAGCCACACTTATACCTTCTATTGCTTTGCATATATTTCCTGTTATTACCTAATTTTGTGAGCGATTACGGACCTCATGTTGCACTGTACAGTGTGGAAATATTACTATTATGTGAAGCTACTAATAAACTGTAAACTTTTGTCAGTAGGCTATTCGATAAACACTTCCGGCTCCTCAGGCTGGTGCGAATATTTCAATGTCCCTATATGCCAAACCGTTGGTTTGTGACACACCTTTACGAGACCCTGGCTCCCTGCGCTCGCTCGAAAAATATAGCCTAACCTAAAACCAATCCCGCTTGCGTTCGTCATTCGATATGGAGGCGACTTAATTCACATTTGGGAACGTATCCGATCGGTTGTGAGGTTGGGATAGATTTTTACGAGCGAGCGGAGCGAGCGAGCAACGATCACAATTTCCAAGCTACACTTATACCTTCTATTGCCTTGCATATATTTCCTGTTATTGCCTAATTTTGTCGGACATTTCTGACATCACATTGCACTGTACTATGTGGAAATGTTGCTATTTATGTGAAACTATTCATAAACTTTAAACTTTTGTCAGTAGGCTATTTGATAAAGACTTCGGGCTCCTCGGGGTTGTGCGAATATTTCAATGTCCCTATGTGCCAAACCGTTGGTTTGTGACACTCCTTTTCACGTCAATCGCTCGCTGCGCTCGCTCGAAAACTATAGCCTAACCTAAAACCAATCCCGCTTGCGTTCGTCATTGGATATGTAGGCGACTTATTTCAAATTTGGGAACGTGTCCGATCGGTTGTGAGGTTGGGCTAGATTTTTACGAGCGAGCGGGAGCGAGCGAGCAACGATCACAATTTCCAAGCCACACTTATACCTTCTACTGCCTTGCATATATTTCCTGTTATTACCTAATTTTGTAAGCGATTACGGACATCATGTTAAACTGTACAGTGTGGATATATTACTATGTATGTGAAACTATTGATAAACTGTAAACTTTTGTCAGTAGGCTATTCCGATAAACACTTCCGGCTCCTCAGGCTGGTGCAAATATTTCAATGTCCCCATGTGCCAAACCGTTGGGTTGTGACACATCTTTACGCGGCCCTCGCTCGCCGCGCTCGCTCGAAAACTATAGCCTAACCTAAAACCAATCCCGCTTGCGTTCGTCATTCGATATGGAGGCGACTTATTTCAAATTTGGGAACGTGTCGGATCGGTTGTGAGGTTGGACTAGATTTTTACGAGCGAGCGGAGCGAGCGAGCAACGATCACAACTTCCAAGCCACACTTATACCTTCTACTGCTTTGCATATATTTCCTGTTATTACCTAATTTTGTGAGCGATTACGGACCTCATGTTGCACTGTACAGTGTAGAAATATTACTATTATGTGAAACTATTGATAAACTGTAAACTTTTGTCAGTAGGCAATTCGATAAACACTTCCGGCTCCTCAGGCTGGTGCGAATATTTCAATGTCCTCATGTGGCAAACCGTTGGTTTGTGACACACCTTTACACGACCCTCGCTCGCCGCTCTCGCTCGAAAACTATAGCCTAACCTAAAACCAATCCCGCTGCGTTCGTCATTCGATATGGAGGCGACTTATTTCAAATTTGGGAACGTGTCGGATCGGTTGTGAGGTTGGACTAGATTTTTACGAGCGAGCGGAGCGAGCGAGCCACGATCACAATTTCCAAGCTATACATATACCTTATATTGCCTAGCATATATTTCGTGTTATTGCCTAATATTGTCAGACATTTCTGACATCATATTGCACTGAACTATGTGGAAATGTTGCTATTTATGTGAAACTACTCATAAACTGTAAACTTTTGTCAGTAGGCAATTGATAAAGACTTCGGGCTCCACGGGGTGGTGCGAATATTTCAATGTCCCTATATGCCAAACCGTTGGTTTGTGACACACCTTTACGAGACCCTGGCTCCCTGCGCTCGCTCGAAAAATATAGCCTAACCTAAAACCAATCCCGCTTGCGTTCGTCATTCGATATGGAGGCGACTTAATTCACATTTGGGAACGTGTCGGATCGGTTGTGAGGTTGGTCTAGAATTTTACGAGCGAGCGGAGCGAGCGAGCAACGATCACAATTTCCAAGCTATACATATACCTTATATTGCCTTGCATATATTTCGTGTATTGTCTAATTTTGTCAGACATTTCTGACATCACATTGCACTGTACTATGTGGAAATGTTGCTATTTATGTGAAACTGTTCATAAACTTTAAACTTTTGTCAGTAGGCAATTTGATAAAGACTCCGCGCTCCTCGGGGTTGTGCGAATTTTTCAATGTCCCTATGTGCCAAACCGTTGGTTTGTTACACTCCTCTTCACGTTAATCGCTCGCTGCGCTCGCTCGAAAACTATAGCCTAACCTAAAACCAATCCCGCTTGCGTTCGTCATTGGATATGTAGGCGACTTATTTCAAATATGGGAACGTGTCCGATCGGTTGTGAGGTTGGGCTAGATTTTTACGAGCGAGCGGAGCGAGCGAGCAACTATCACAATTTCCAAGCCACACTTATACCTTCTATTGCTTTGCATATATTTCCTGTTATTACCTAATTTTGTGAGCGATTACGGACCTCATGTTGCACTGTACAGTGTGGAAATATTACTATTATGTGAAGCTACTAATAAACTGTAAACTTTTGTCAGTAGGCTATTCGATAAACACTTCCGGCTCCTCAGGCTGGTGCGAATATTTCAATGTCCCTACATGCCAAACCGTTGGTTTGTGACACACCTTTACGAGACCCTGGCTCCCTGCGCTCGCTCGAAAAATATAGCCTAACCTAAAACCAATCCCGCTTGCGTTCGTCATTCGATATGGAGGCGACTTAATTCACATTTGGGAACGTATCCGATCGGTTGTGAGGTTGGGATAGATTTTTACGAGCGAGCGGAGCGAGCGAGCAACGATCACAATTTCCAAGCTACACTTATACCTTCTATTGCCTTGCATATATTTCCTGTTATTGCCTAATTTTGTCGGACATTTCTGACATCACATTGCACTGTACTATGTGGAAATGTTGCTATTTATGTGAAACTATTCATAAACTTTAAACTTTTGTCAGTAGGCTATTTGATAAAGACTTCGGGCTCCTCGGGTTGTGCGAATATTTCAATGTCCCTATGTGCCAAACCGTTGGTTTGTGACACTCCTTTTCACGTCAATCGCTCGCTGCGCTCGCTCGAAAACTATAGCCTAACCTAAAACCAATCCCGCTTGCGTTCGTCATTGGATATGTAGGCGACTTATTTCAAATTTGGGAACGTGTCCGATCGGTTGTGAGGTTGGGCTAGATTTTTACGAGCGAGCGGAGCGAGCGAGCAACGATCACAATTTCCAAGCCACACTTATACCTTCTACTGCCTTGCATATATTTCCTGTTATTACCTAATTTTGTAAGCGATTACGGACATCATGTTAAACTGTACAGTGTGGATATATTACTATGTATGTGAAACTATTGATAAACTGTAAACTTTTGTCAGTAGGCTATTCGATAAACACTTCCGGCTCCTCAGGCTGGTGCAAATATTTCAATGTCCCCATGTGCCAAACCGTTGGTTTGTGACACACCTTTACGCGGCCCTCGTCTCGCCGCGCTCGCTCGAAAACTATAGCCTAACCTAAAACCAATCCCGCTTGCGTTCGTCATTCGATATGGAGGCGACTTATTTTCAAATTTGGGAACGTGTCGGATCGGTTGTGAGGTTGGACTAGATTTTTACGAGCGAGCGGAGCGAGCGAGCAACGATCACAATTTCCAAGCTATACATATATCTTATATTGCCTTGCATATATTTCGTGTTATTGTCTAATTTTGTCAGACATTTCTGACATCACATTGCACTGTACTATGTGGAAATGTTGCTATTTATGTGAAACTGTTCATAAACTTTAAACTTTTGTCAGTAGGCAATTTGATAAAGACTCCGGGCTCCTCGGGTTGTGCGAATATTTCAATGTCCCTATGTGCCAAACCGTTGGTTTGTGACACTCCTTTTCACGTCAATCGCTCGCTGCGCTCGATCGAAAACTATAGCCTAACCTAAAACCAATCCCGCTTGCGTTCGTCATTGGATATGTAGGCGACTTATTTCAAATTTGGGAACGTGTCCGATAGGTTGTGAGGTTGGGCTAGATTTTTACGAGCGAGCGGAGCGAGCGAGCAACTATCACAATTTCCAAGCCACACTTATACCTTCTATTGCTTTGCATATATTTCCTGTTATTACCTAATTTTGTGAGCGATTACGGACCTCATGTTGCACTGTACAGTGTGGAAATATTACTATTATGTGAAGCTACAAATAAACTGTAAACTTTTGTCAGTAGGCTATTCGATAAACACTTCCGGCTCCTCAGGCTGGTGCGAATATTTCAATGTCCCCATGTGCCAAACCGTTGGTTTGTGACACACCTTTACGCGGCCCTCGCTCGCCGCGCTCGCTCGAAAACTATAGCCTAACCTAAAACCAATCCCGCTTGCGTTCGTCATTGGATATGTAGGCGACTTATTTCAAATTTGGGAACGTGTCCGATCGGTTGTGAGGTTGGGCTAGATTTTTACGAGCGAGCGGAGCGAGCGAGCAACGATCACAATTTCCAAGCCACACTTATACCTTCTACTGCCTTGCATATATTTCCTGTTATTACCTAATTTTGTAAGCGATTACGGACATCATGTTAAACTGTACAGTGTGGATATATTACTATGTATGTGAAACTATTGATAAACTGTAAACTTTTGTCAGTAGGCTATTCGATAAACACTTCCGGCTCCTCAGGCTGGTGCAAATATTTCAATGTCCCCATGTGCCAAACCGTTGGGTTGTGACACACCTTTACGCGGCCCTCGCTCGCCGCGCTCGCTCGAAAACTATAGCCTAACCTAAAACCAATCCCGCTTGCGTTCGTCATTCGATATGGAGGCGACTTATTTCAAATTTGGGAACGTGTCGGATCGGTTGTGAGGTTGGACTAGAATTTTACGAGCGAGCGGAGCGAGCGAGCAACGATCACAATTTCCAAGCTATACATATACCTTATATTGCCTTGCATATATTTCGTGTTATTGTCTAATTTTGTCAGACATTTCTGACATCACATTGCACTGTACTATGTGGAAATGTTGCTATTTATGTGAAACTGTTCATAAACTTTAAACTTTTGTCAGTAGGCAATTTGATAAAGACTCCGGGCTCCTCGGGGTTGTGCGAATTTTTCAATGTCCCTATGTGCCAAACCGTTGGTTTGTGACACTCCTTTTCACGTCAATCGCTCGCTGCGCTCGCTCGAAAACTATAGCCTAACCTAAAGCCAATCCCGCTTGCGTTCGTCATTGGATATGTAGGCGACTTATTTCAAATTTGGGAACGTGTCCGATCGGTTGTGAGGTTGGGCTAGATTTTTACGAGCGAGCGGAGCGAGCGAGCAACTATCACAATTTCCAAGCCACACTTATACCTTCTATTGCTTTGCATATATTTCCTGTTATTACCTAATTTTGTGAGCGATTACGGACCTCATGTTGCACTGTACAGTGTGGAAATATTACTATTATGTGAAGCTACTAATAAACTGTAAACTTTTGTCAGTAGGCTATTCGATAAACACTTCCGGCTCCTCAGGCTGGTGCGAATATTTCAATGTCCCCATGTGCCAAACCGTTGGTTTGTGACACACCTTTACGCGGCCCTCGCTCGCCGCGCTCGCTCGAAAACTATAGCCTAACCTAAAACCAATCCCGCTTGCGTTCGTCATTCGATATGGAGGCGACTTATTTCAAATTTGGGAACGTGTCGGATCGGTTGTGAGGTTGGACTAGATTTTTACGAGCGAGCGGAGCGAGCGAGCAACGATCACAATTTGCAAGCTATACATATACATTATATTGCCTAGCATATATTTCGTGTTATTGCCTAATATTGTCAGACATTTCTGACATCACATTGCACTGAACTATGTGGAAATGTTGCTATTTATGTGAAACTACTCATAAACTGTATACTTTTGTCAGTAGGCAATTCGATAAAGACTTCGGGCTCCACGGGTTGGTGCGAATATTTCAATGTCCCTATGTGCCAAACCGTTGGTTTGTGACACTCCTTTTCACGTCAATCGCTCGCCGCGCTCGCTCGAAAACTATAGCCTAACCTAAAACCAATCCCGCTTGCGTTCGTCATTCGATATGGAGGCGACTTACTTCAAATTTGGGAACGTGTCGGATCGGTTGTGAGGTTGGACTAGATTTTTACCAGCGAGCGGAGCGAGCGAGCAACGATCACTATTTCCAAGCTACACTTATACCTTCTATTGCTTTGCATATATTTCCAGTAATTACCTAACTTTGTGAGCGATTACGGACCTCATGTTGCACTGTACAGTATGGAAATATTACTATTATGTGAAACTATTGATAAACTGTAAGCTTCTGTCAGTAGGCAATTCGATAAACACTTCCGGCTCCTCAGGCTGGTGCGAATATTTCAATGTCCCCATGTGGCAAACCGTTGGTTTGTGACACACCTTTACGCGACCATCGCTCGCCGCGCTCGCTCGAAAACTATAGCCTAACCTAAAACCAATCCCGCTTGCGTTCGTCATTCGATATGGAGGCGACTTATTTCAAATTTGGGAACGTGACGGATCGGTTGTGAGGTTGGACTAGATTTTTACGAGCGAGCGGAGCGAGCGAGCAACGATCACAATTTCCAAGCTATACATATACCTTATATTGCCTAGCATATATTTCGTGTTATTGCCTAATATTGTCAGACATTTCTGACATCACATTGCACTGAACTATGTGGAAATGTTGCTATTTATGTGAAACTACTCATAAACTGTAAACTTTTGTCAGTAGGCAAATTGATAAAGACTTCGGGCTCCACGGGGTGGTGCGAATATTTCAATGTCCCTATATGCCAAACCGTTGGTTTGTGACACACCTTTACGAGACCCTGGCTCCCTGCGCTCGCTCGAAAACTATAGCCTAACCTAAAACCAATCCCGCTTGCGTTCGTCATTCGATATGGAGGCGACTTAATTCACATTTGGGAACGTATCCGATCGGTTGTGAGGTTGGGATAGATTTTTACGAGCGAGCGGAGCGAGCGAGCAACGATCACAATTTCCAAGCTACACTTATACCTTCTATTGCTTTGCATATATTTCCTGTTATTACCTAATTTTGTGAGCGATTACGGACCTCATGTTGCACTGTACAGGGTGGAAATATTACTATTATGTGAAACTATTGATAAACTGTAAACTTTTGTCAGTAGGCTATTCGATAAACACTTCCGGCTCATCAGACTGGTGCAAATATTTCAATGTCCCCATGTGCCAAACCGTTGGGTTGTGACACACCTTTACGCGGCCCTCGCTCGCCGCGCTCGCTCGAAAACTATAGCCTAACCTAAAACCAATCCCGCTTGCGTTCGTCATTCGATATGGAGGCGACTTATTTCAAATTTGGGAACGTGTCGGATCGGTTGTGAGGTTGGACTAGAATTTTACGAGCGAGCGGAGCGAGCGAGCAACGATCACACAATTTCCAAGCTATACATATACCTTATATTGCCTTGCATATATTTCGTGTTATTGTCTAATTTTGTCAGACATTTCTGACATCACATTGCACTGTACTATGTGGAAATGTTGCTATTTATGTGAAACTGTTCATAAACTTTAAACTTTTGTCAGTAGGCAATTTGATAAAGACTCCGGGCTCCTCGGGGTTGTGCGAATTTTTCAATGTCCCTATGTGCCAAATCGTTGGTTTGTGACACTCCTTTTCACGTCAATCGCTCGCTGCGCTCGCTCGAAAACTATAGCCTAACCTAAAACCAATCCCGCTTGCGTTCGTCATTGGATATGTAGGCGACTTATTTCAAATTTGGGAACGTGTCCGATCGGTTGTGAGGTTGGGCTAGATTTTTACGAGCGAGCGGAGCGAGCGAGCAACTATCACAATTTCCAAGCCACACTTATACCTTCTATTGCTTTGCATATATTTCCTGTTATTACCTAATTTTGTGAGCGATTACGGACCTCATGTTGCACTGTACAGTGTGGAAATATTACTATTATGTGAAGCTACTAATAAACTGTAAACTTTTGTCAGTAGGCTATTCGATAAACACTTCCGGCTCCTCAGGCTGGTGCGAATATTTCAATGTCCCCATGTGCCAAACCGTTGGTTTGTGACACACCTTTACGCGGCCCTCGCTCGCCGCGCTCGCTCGAAAACTATAGCCTAACCTAAAACCAATCCCGCTTGCGTTCGTCATTCGATATGGAGGCGACTTATTTCAAATTTGGGAACGTGTCGGATCGGTTGTGAGGTTGGACTAGATTTTTACGAGCGAGCGGAGCGAGCGAGCAACGATCACAATTTGCAAGCTATACATATACATTATATTGCCTAGCATATATTTCGTGTTATTGCCTAATATTGTCAGACATTTCTGACATCACATTGCACTGAACTATGTGGAAATGTTGCTATTTATGTGAAACTACTCATAAACTGTATACTTTTGTCAGTAGGCAATTCGATAAAGACTTCGGGCTCCACGGGTTGGTGCGAATATTTCAATGTCCCTATGTGCCAAACCGTTGGTTTGTGACACTCCTTTTCACGTCAATCGCTCGCCGCGCTCGCTCGAAAACTATAGCCCTACCTAAAACCAATCCCGCTTGCGTTCGTCATTCGATATGGAGGCGACTTACTTCAAATTTGGGAACGTGTCGGATCGGTTGTGTGGTTGGACTAGATTTTTACGAGCGAGCGGAGCGAGCGAGCAACGATCACAATTTGCAAGCTATACATATACATTATATTGCCTAGCATATATTTCGTGTTATTGCCTAATATTGTCAGACATTTCTGACATCACATTGCACTGAACTATGTGGAAATGTTGCTATTTATGTGAAACTACTCATAAACTGTATACTTTTGTCAGTAGGCAATTCGATAAAGACTTCGGGCTCCACGGGTTGGTGCGAATATTTCAATGTCCCTATGTGCCAAACCGTTGGTTTGTGACACTCCTTTTCACGTCAATCGCTCGCCGCGCTCGCTCGAAAACTATAGCCCTACCTAAAACCAATCCCGCTTGCGTTCGTCATTCGATATGGAGGCGACTTACTTCAAATTTGGGAACGTGTCGGATCGGTTGTGTGGTTGGACTAGATTTTTACGAGCGAGCGGAGCGAGCGAGCAACGATCACAATTTCCAAGCTACACTTATACCTTCTATTGCTTTGCATATATTTCCTGTTATTACCTAATTTTGTGAACGATTACGGACCTCATGTTGCACTGTACAGGGTGGAAATATTACTATTATGTGAAACTATTGATAAACTGTAAACTTTTGTCAGTAGGCTATTCGATAAACACTTCCGGCTCCTCAGGCTGGTGCAAATATTTCAATGTCCCCATGTGCCAAACCGTTGGGTTGTGACACACCTTTACGCGGCCCTCGCTCGCCGCGCTCGCTCGAAAACTATAGCCTAACCTAAAACCAATCCCGCTTGCGTTCGTCATTCGATATGGAGGCGACTTATTTCAAATTTGGGAACGTGTCGGATCGGTTGTGAGGTTGGACTAGAATTTTACGAGCGAGCGGAGCGAGCGAGCAACGATCACAATTTCCAAGCTATACATATACCTTATATTGCCTTGCATTTATTTCGTGTTATTGTCTAATTTTGTCAGACATTTCTGACATCACATTGCACTGTACTATGTGGAAATGTTGCTATTTATGTGAAACTGTTCATAAACTGTAAACTTTTGTCACTAGGCAATTCTTTAAACACTTCCGGCTCCTCGGGCTGGTGCGAATATTTCAATGTCCCTATGTGCCAAACCGTTGCTTTGTGACACTCCTTTTCACGTGAATCGCTCGCTGCGCTCGCTCGAAAACTATAGCCTAACCTAAAACCAATCCCGCTTGCGTTCGTCATTCGATATGGAGGCAACTTAATTCACATTTGGGAACGTATCCGATCGGTTGTGAGGTTGGGATAGATTTTTACGAGCGAGCGGAGCGAGCGAGCAACGATCACAATTTCCAAGCTACACTTATACCTTCTACTGCCTTGCATATATTTCTTGTTATTACCTAATATTGTAAGCGATTACGGACATCATGTTACACTGTACAGTGTGGATATATTACTATTTATGTGAAACTATTGATAAACTGTAAACTTTTGTCAGTAGGCTATTCGATAAACACTTCCGGCTCATCAGACTGGTGCAAATATTTCAATGTCCCCATGTGCCAAACCGTTGGGTTGTGACACACCTTCACGCGGCCCTCGCTCGCCGCGCTCGCTCGAAAACTATAGCCTAACCTAAAACCAATCCCGCTTGCGTTCGTCATTCGATATGGAGGCGACTTATTTCAAATTTGGGAACGTGTCGGATCGGTTGTGAGGTTGGACTAGAATTTTACGAGCGAGCGGAGCGAGCGAGCAACGATCACAATTTCCAAGCTATACATATACCTTATATTGCCTTGCATATATTTCGTGTTATTGTCTAATTTCGTCAGACATTTCTGACATCACATTGCACTGTACTATGTGGAAATGTTGCTATTTATGTGAAACTGTTCATAAACTGTAAACTTTTGTCACTAGGCAATTCTTTAAACACTTCCGGCTCCTCGGGCTGGTGCGAATATTTCAATGTCCCTATGTGCCAAACCGTTGCTTTGTGACACTCCTTTTCACGTGAATCGCTCGCTGCGCTCGCTCGAAAACTATAGCCTAACCTAAAACCAATCCCGCTTGCGTTCGTCATTCGATATGGAGGCGACTTATTTCACATTTGGGAACGTGTCCGATCGGTTGTGAGGTTGGGCTAGATTTTTACCAGCGAGCGGAGCGAGCGAGCAACGATCACAATTTCCAAGCCACACTTATACCTTCTACTGCCTTGCATATATTTCTTGTTATTACCTAATATTGTAAGCGATTACGGACATCATGTTACACTGTACAGTGTGGATATATTACTATTTATGTGAAACTATTGATAAACTGTAAACTTTTGTCAGTAGGCTATTCGATAAACACTTCCGGCTCCTCAGGCTGGTGCGAATATTTCAATGTCCCCATGTGCCAAACCGTTGGTTTGTGACACACCTTTACGCGGCCCTCTCTCGCCGCGCTCGCTCGAAAACTATAGCCTAACCTAAAACCAATCCCGCTTGCGTTCGTCATTCGATATGGAGGCGACTTATTTCAAATTTGGGAACGTGTCGGATCGGTTGTGAGGTTGGACTAGATTTTTACTAACGAGCGGAGCGAGCGAGCAACGATCACAACTTCCAAGCCACACTTATACCTTCTACTGCTTTGCATATATTTCCTGTTATTACCTAATTTTGTGAGCGATTACGGACCTCATGTTGCACTGTACAGTGTGGAAATATTACTATTATGTGAAACTATTGATAAACTGTAAACTTTTGTCAGTAGGCAATTCGATAAACACTTCCGGCTCCTCAGGCTGGTGCGAATATTTCAATGTCCTCATGTGGCAAACCGTTGGTTTGTGACACACCTTTACACGACCCTCGCTCGCCGCTCTCGCTCGAAAACTATAGCCTAACCTAAAACCAATCCCGCTGCGTTCGTCATTCGATATGGAGGCGACTTATTTCAAATTTGGGAACGTGTCGGATCGGTTGTGAGGTTGGACTAGATTTTTACGAGCGAGCGGAGCGAGCGAGCAACGATCACAATTTCCAAGCTATACATATACCTTATATTGCCTTGCATATATTTCGTGTTATTGCCTAATTTTGTCGGACATTTCTGACATCACATTGCACTGTACTATGTGGAAATGTTGTTATTTATGTGAAACTACTCATAAACTGTAAACTTTTGTCAGTAGGCAATTTGATAAAGACTTCGGGCTCCACGGGGTGGTGCGAATATTTCAATGTCCCTATATGCCAAACCGTTGGTTTGTGACACACCTTTACGAGACCCTGGCTCCCTGCGCTCTCTCGAAAACTATAGCCTAACCTAAAACCAATCCCGCTTGCGTTCGTCATTCGATATGGAGGCGACTTATTTCACGTTTGGCAACGTGTCCGATCGGTTGTGAGGTTGGACTAGATTTTTACGAGCGAGCGGAGCGAGCGAGCAACGATCACAATTTCCAAGCCACACTTATACCTTCTATTGCTTTGCATATATTTTCTGTTATTACCTAATTTTGTGAGCGATTACGGACCTCATGTTGCTCTGTACAGTGTGGAAATATTACTATTATGTGAAACTATTGATATACTGTAAACTTTTGTCAGTAGGCAATTCGATAAACACTTCCGGCTCCTCAGGCTGGTGCGAATATTTGAATGTCGCCATGTGCCAAACCGTTGGTTTGTGACACTCCTTTTCACGTCAATCGCTCGCTGCGCTCGATCGAAAACTATAGCCTAACCTAAAACCAATCCCGCTTGCGTTCGTCATTCGATATGGAGGCGACTTATTTCACATTTGGGAACGTATCCGATCGGTTGTGAGGTTGGGCTAGATTTTTACGAGCGAGCGGAGCGAGCGAGCAACGATCACAATTTCCAAGCTACACTTATACCTTCTATTGCTTTGCATATATTTCCTGTTATTACCTAACTTTGTGAGCGATTACGGACCTCATGTTGCACTGTACAGTCTGGAAATATTACTATTATGCGAAACTATTGATAAACTGTAAACTTTTGTCAGTAGGCAATTCGATAAACACTTCCGGCTCCTCGGGCTGGTGCGAATATTTCAATGTCCCCATGTGCCAAACCGTTGGTTTGTGAGAAACCTTTACGCGACCCTCGCTCGCCGCGCTCGCTCGAAAACTATAGCCTAACCTAAAACAAATCCCGCTTGCGTTCGTCATTCGATATGGAGGCGACTTATTTCAAATTTGGGAACGTGTCGGATCGGTTGTGAGGTTGGACTAGATTTTTACGAGCGAGCGGAGCGAGCGAGCAACGATCACAATTTCCAAGCTATACATATACCGTATATTGCCTTGCATATATTTCGTGTTATTGTCTAATTTTGTCAGACATTTCTGACAACACATTGCACTGTACTATGTGGAAATGTTGCTATTTATGTGAAACTGTTCATAAACTGTAAACTTTTGTCACTAGGTAATTCTTTAAACACTTCCGGCTCCTCGGGCTGGAGCGAATATTTCAATGTCCCTGTGTGCTAAACCGTTGGTTTGTGACACTCCTTTTCACGTCAATCGCTCGCTGCGCTCGCTCGAAAACCATAGCCTAACCTAAAACCAATCCCGCTTGCGTTCGTCATTCGACATGGTGGCGAATTATTTCACATTTGGGAACGTGTCCGATCGGATGTGAGGTTGGGCTAGATTTTTACGAGCGAGCGGAGCGAGCGAGCAACGATCACAATTTCCAAGCTACACTTATACCTTCTATTGCTTTGCATATATTTTCTGTTATTACCTAATTTTGTGAGCGATTACGGACCTCATGTTGCTCTGTACAGTGTGGAAATATTACTATTATGTGAAACTATTGATAAACTGTAAACTTTTGTCAGTAGGCAATTCGATAAACACTTCCGGCTCCTCAGGCTTGTGCGAATATTTGAATGTCGCCATGTGCCAAACCGTTGGTTTGTGACACACCTTTACGCGGCCCTCGCTCGCCGCACTCGCTCGAAAACTATAGCCTAACCTAAAACCAATCCCGCTTGCGTTCGTCATTCGATATGGAGGCGACTTATTTCAAATTTGGGAACGTGTCGGATCGGTTGTGAGGTTGGACTAGATTTTTACGAGCGAGCGGAGCGAGCGAGGTACGATCACAATTTCCAAGCTATACATATACCTTATATTGCCTTGCATATATTTCGTGTTATTGTCTAATTTTGTCAGACATTTCTGACAACACATTGCACTGTACTATGTGGAAATGTTGCTATTTATGTGAAACTGTTCATAAACTGTAAACTTTTGTCACTAGGTAATTCTTTAAACACTTCCGGCTCCTCGGGCTGGAGCGAATATTTCAATGTCCCTGTGTGCTAAACCGTTGGTTTGTGACACTCCTTTTCACGTCAATCGCTCGCTGCGCTCGCTCGAAAACCATAGCCTAACCTAAAACCAATCCCGCTTGCGTTCGTCATTCGACATGGTGGCGAATTATTTCACATTTGGGAACGTGTCCGATCGGATGTGAGGTTGGGCTAGATTTTTACGAGCGAGCGGAGCGAGCGAGCAACGATCACAATTTCCAAGCTACACTTATACCTTCTATTGCTTTGCATATATTTTCTGTTATTACCTAATTTTGTGAGCGATTACGGACCTCATGTTGCTCTGTACAGTGTGGAAATATTACTATTATGTGAAACTATTGATAAACTGTAAACTTTTGTCAGTAGGCAATTCGATAAACACTTCCGGCTCCTCAGGCTTGTGCGAATATTTGAATGTCGCCATGTGCCAAACCGTTGGTTTGTGACACACCTTTACGCGGCCCTCGCTCGCCGCACTCGCTCGAAAACTATAGCCTAACCTAAAACCAATCCCGCTTGCGTTCGTCATTCGATATGGAGGCGACTTATTTCAAATTTGGGAACGTGTCGGATCGGTTGTGAGGTTGGACTAGATTTTTACGAGCGAGCGGAGCGAGCGAGGTACGATCACAATTTCCAAGCTATACATATACCTTATATTGCCTTGCATATATTTCGTGTTATTGTCTAATTTTTCAGACATTTCTGACATCACATTGCACTGTACTATGTGGAAATGTTGCTATTTATGTGAAACTGTTCATAAACTGTAAAATTTTGTCACTAGGCAATTCCTTAAACACTTCCGGCTCCTCGGGCTGGTGCGAATATTTCAATGTCCCTATGTGCCAAACCGTTGGTTTGTGACACTCCTTTTCACGTTAATCGCTCGCTGCGCTCGCTCGAAAACTATAGCCTAACCTAAAACCAATCCCGCTTGCGTTCGTCATTGGATATGTAGGCGACTTATTTCAAATTTGGGAACGTGTCCGATCGGTTGTGAGGTTGGGCTAGATTTTTACGAGCGAGCGGAGCGAGCGAGAAACGATCACAATTTCCAAGCCACACTTATACCTTCTACTGCCTTGCATATATTTCCTGTTATTACCTTATTTTGTAAGCGATTACGGACATCATGTTACACTGTACAGTGTGGATATATTACTATGTATGTGAAACTATTGATAAACTGTAAACTTTTGTCAGTAGGCAATTCGATAAACACTTCTGGCACCTCAGGCTGTTGCGAATATTTCAATGTCCCCATGTGCCAAACCGTTGGTTTGTGACACACCTTTACGAGACCCTGGCTCGCTGCGCTCGCTCGAAAACTATAGCCTAACCTAAAACCTATCCGGCTTGCGTTCGTCATTCGATATGGTGGCGACTTATTTCAAATTTGGGAATGTGTCGGATCGGTTGTGAGGTTGGGCTAGATTTTTACGTGCGAGCGGAGCGAGCGAGCAACGACCACAATTTCCAAGCTACACTTATACCTTCTATTGCTTTGCATATATTTCCTGTTATTACCTAATTTCGTGAGCGATTACGGACCTCATGTTGCACTGTACAGTGTAGAAATATTACTATTATGTGAAATTATTGATAAACTGTAAACTTCTGTCAGTAGGCAATTCGATAAACACTTCCGGCTCCTCGGGCTGGTGCGAATATTTCAATGTCCCCATGTGCCAAACCGTTGGTTTGTGAGAAACCTTTACGCGACCCTCGCTCGCCGCGCTCGCTCGAAAACTATAGCCTAACCTAAAACAAATCCCGCTTGCGTTCGTCATTCGATATGGAGGCGACTTATTTCAAATTTGGGAACGTGTCGGATCGGTTGTGAGGTTGGACTAGATTTTTACGAGCGAGCGGAGCGAGCGAGCAACGATCACAATTTCCAAGCTATACATATACCGTATATTGCCTTGCATATATTTCATGTTATTGTCTAATTTTGTCAGACATTTCTGACAACACATTGCACTGTACTATGTGGAAATGTTGCTATTTATGTGAAACTGTTCATAAACTGTAAACTTTTGTCACTAGGTAATTCTTTAAACACTTCCGGCTCCTCGGGCTGGAGCGAATATTTCAATGTCCCTGTGTGCTAAACCGTTGGTTTGTGACACTCCTTTTCACGTCAATCGCTCGCTGCGCTCGCTCGAAAACCATAGCCTAACCTAAAACCAATCCCGCTTGCGTTCGTCATTCGATATGGAGGCGACTTATTTCACATTTGGGAACGTGTCCGATCGGTTGTGAGGTTGGGCTAGATTCTTACGAGCGAGCGGAGCGAGCGAGCAACGATCACAATTTCGAAGCTACACTTATACCTTCTATTGCTTTGCATATATTTCCTGTTATTACCTAACTTTGTGAGCGATTACGGACCTCATGTTGCACTGTACAGTATGGAAATATTACTATTATGTGAAACTATTGATAAACTGTAAACTTTTGTCAGTAGGCAATTCGATAAACACTGCTGGCTCCTCAGGCTGTTGCGAATATTTCAATGTCCCCATGTGCCAAACCGTTGGTTTGTGACACACCTTTACGAGACCCTGGCTGGCTGCGCTCGCTCGAAAACTATAGCCTAACCTAAAACCAATCCCGCTTGCGTTCGTCATTCGACATGGTGGCGAATTATTTCACATTTGGGAACGTGTCCGATCGGTTGTGAGGTTGGGCTAGATTTTTACGAGCGAGCGGAGCGAGCGAGCAACGATCACAATTTCCAAGCTACACTTATACCTTCTATTGCTTTGCATATATTTTCTGTTATTACCTAACTTTGTGAGCGATTACGGACCTCATGTTGCTCTGTACAGTGTGGAAATATTACTATTATGTGAAACTATTGATAAACTGTAAACTTTTGTCAGTAGGCAATTCGATAAACACTTCCGGCTCCTCAGGCTGGTGCGAATATTTGAATGTCGCCATGTGCCAAACCGTTGGTTTGTGACACACCTTTACGCGGCCCTCGCTCGCCGCACTCGCTCGAAAACTATAGCCTAATCTAAAACCAATCCCGCTTGCGTTCGTCATTCGATATGGAGGCGACTTATTTCAAATTTGGGAACGTGTCGGATCGGTTGTGAGGTTGGACTAGATTTTTACGAGCGAGCGGCGCGAGCGAGGAACGATCACAATTTCCAAGCTATACATATACCTTATATTGCCTTGCATATATTTCGTGTTATTGTCTAATTTTGTCAGACATTTCTGACATCACATTGCACTGTACTATGTGGAAATGTTGCTATTTATGTGAAACTGTTCATAAACTGTAAAATTTTGTCACTAGGCAATTCTGTAAACACTTCCGGCTCCTCGGGCTGGTGCGAATATTTCAATGTCCCTATGTGCCAAACCGTTGGTTTGTGACACTCCTTTTCACGTCAATCGCTCGCTGCGCTCGCTCGAAAACTATAGCCTAACCTAAAACCAATCCCGCTTGCGTTCGTCATTCGATATGGAGGCGACTTATTTCACATTTGGGGACGTGTCCGATCGGTTGTGAGGTTGGGCTAGATTCTTACGAGCGAGCGGAGCGAGCGAGCAACGATCAGAATTTCCAGGCTACACTTATACCTTCTATTGCTTTGCATATATTTCCTGTTATGACCTAACTTTGTGAGCGATTACGGACCTCATGTTGCACTGTACAGTCTGGAAATATTACTATTATGTGAAACTATTGATAAACTGTAAACTTTTGTCAGTAGGCAATTCGATAAACACTTCTGGCACCTCAGGCAGTTGCGAATATTTCAATGTCCCCATGTGCCAAACCGTTGGTTTGTGACACACCTTTACGAGACCCTGGCTGGCTGCGCTCTCTCGAAAACTATAGCCTAACCTAAAACCAATCCCGCTTGCGTTCGTCATTCGATATGGTGGCGAATTATTTCACATTTGGGAACGTGTCCGATCGGTTGTGAGGTTGGGCTAGATTCTTACGAGCGAGCGGAGCGAGCGAGCAACGATCACAATTTCCAAGCTACACTTATACCTTCTATTGCTTTGCATATATTTTCTGTTATTACCTAATTTTGTGAGCGAATACGGACCTCATGTTGCTCTGTGCAGTGTGGAAATATTACTATTATGTGAAACTATTGATAAACTGTAAACTTTTGTCAGTAGGCAATTCGATAAACACTTCCGGCTCCTCAGGCTGGTGCGAATATTTGAATGTCGCCATGTGCCAAACCGTTGGTTTGTGACACTCCTTTTCACGTCAATCGCTCGCTGCGCTCGATCGAAAACTATAGCCTAACCTAAAACCAATCCCGCTTGCGTTCGTCATTCGATATGGAGGCGACTTATTTCACATTTGGGAACGTATCCGATCGGTTGTGAGGTTGGGCTAGATTTTTACGAGCGAGCGGAGCGAGCGTGCAACGATCACAATTTCCAAGCTACACTTATACCTTCTATTGCTTTGCATATATTTTCTGTTATTACCTAATTTTGTGAGCGATTACGGACCTCATGTTGCACTGTACAGTCTGGAAATATTACTATTATGTGAAACTATTGATAAACTGTAAACTTTTGTCAGTAGGCAATTCGATAAACACTGCTGGCTCCTCAGGCTGTTGCGAATATTTCAATGTCCCCATGTGCCAAACCGTTGGTTTGTGACACACCTTTACGAGACCCTGGCTGGCTGCGCTCGCTCCAAAACTATAGCCTAACCTAAAACCAATCCCGCTTGCGTTCGTCATTCGACATGGTGGCGAATTATTTCACATTTGGGAACGTGTCCGATCGGTTGTGAGGTTGGGCTAGATTTTTACGAGCGAGCGGAACGAGCGAGCAACGATCACAATTTCCAAGCTACACTTATACCTTCTATTGCCTTGCATATATTTCGTGTTATTGTCTAATTTTGTCAGACATTTCTGACGTCACATTGCACTGTACTATGTGGAAATGTTGCTATTTATGTGAAACTGTTCATAAACTGTAAAATTTTGTCACTAGGCAATTCTTTAAACACTTCCGGCTCTTCGGGCTGGTGCGAATATTTCAATGTCCCTATGTGCCAAACCGTTGGTTTGTGACACTCCTTTTCACGTCAATCGCTCGCTGCGCTCGCTCGAAAACTATAGCCTAACCTAAAACCAATCCCGCTTGCGTGCGTCATTCGATATGGAGGCGACTTATTTCACATTTGGGAACGTATCCGATCGGTTGTGAGGCTGGGCTAGATTTTTACGAGCGAGCGGAGCGAGCGAGCAACGATCACAATTTCCAAGCTACACTTATACCTTCTATTGCTTTGCATATATTTTCTGTTATTACCTAATTTTGTGAGCGATTACGGACCTCATGTTGCACTGTACAGTCTGGAAATATTACTATTATGTGAAACTATTGATAAACTGTAAACTTTTGTCAGTAGGCAATTCGATAAACACTGCTGGCTCCTTAGGCTGGTGCGAATATTTCAATGTCCCCATGTGCCAAACCGTTGGTTTGTGACACACCTTTACGCGACCCTCGCTCGGCGCGCTCGCTCGAAAACTATAGCCTAACCTAAAGCCAATCCCGCTTGCGTTCGTCATTCGATATGGAGGCGACTTATTTCAAATTTGGGAACGTGTCGGATCGGTTGTGAGGTTGGACTAGATTTTTACGAGCGAGCGGAGCGAGCGAGCAACGATCACAATTTCCAAGCCACACTTATACCTTCTATTGCTTTGCATATATTTTCTGTTATTACCTAATTTTGTGAGCGATTACGGACCTCATGTTGCTCTGTACAGTGTGGAAATATTACTATTATGTGAAACTATTGATATACTGTAAACTTTTGTCAGTAGGCAATTCGATAAACACTTCCGGCTCCTCAGGCTGGTGCGAATATTTGAATGTCGCCATGTGCCAAACCGTTGGTTTGTGACACTCCTTTTCACGTCAATCGCTCGCTGCGCTCGATCGAAAACTATAGCCTAACCTAAAACCAATCCCGCTTGCGTTCGTCATTCGATATGGAGGCGACTTATTTCACATTTGGGAACGTATCCGATCGGTTGTGAGGTTGGGCTAGATTTTTACGAGCGAGCGGAGCGAGCGAGCAACGATCACAATTTCCAAGCTACACTTATACCTTCTATTGCTTTGCATATATTTCCTGTTATTACCTAACTTTGTGAGCGATTACGGACCTCATGTTGCACTGTACAGTCTGGAAATATTACTATTATGCGAAACTATTGATAAACTGTAAACTTTTGTCAGTAGGCAATTCGATAAACACTTCCGGCTCCTCGGGCTGGTGCGAATATTTCAATGTCCCCATGTGCCAAACCGTTGGTTTGTGAGAAACCTTTACGCGACCCTCGCTCGCCGCGCTCGCTCGAAAACTATAGCCTAACCTAAAACAAATCCCGCTTGCGTTCGTCATTCGATATGGAGGCGACTTATTTCAAATTTGGGAACGTGTCGGATCGGTTGTGAGGTTGGACTAGATTTTTACGAGCGAGCGGAGCGAGCGAGCAACGATCACAATTTCCAAGCTATACATATACCGTATATTGCCTTGCATATATTTCGTGTTATTGTCTAATTTTGTCAGACATTTCTGACAACACATTGCACTGTACTATGTGGAAATGTTGCTATTTATGTGAAACTGTTCATAAACTGTAAACTTTTGTCACTAGGTAATTCTTTAAACACTTCCGGCTCCTCGGGCTGGAGCGAATATTTCAATGTCCCTGTGTGCTAAACCGTTGGTTTGTGACACTCCTTTTCACGTCAATCGCTCGCTGCGCTCGCTCGAAAACCATAGCCTAACCTAAAACCAATCCCGCTTGCGTTCGTCATTCGACATGGTGGCGAATTATTTCACATTTGGGAACGTGTCCGATCGGATGTGAGGTTGGGCTAGATTTTTACGAGCGAGCGGAGCGAGCGAGCAACGATCACAATTTCCAAGCTACACTTATACCTTCTATTGCTTTGCATATATTTTCTGTTATTACCTAATTTTGTGAGCGATTACGGACCTCATGTTGCTCTGTACAGTGTGGAAATATTACTATTATGTGAAACTATTGATAAACTGTAAACTTTTGTCAGTAGGCAATTCGATAAACACTTCCGGCTCCTCAGGCTTGTGCGAATATTTGAATGTCGCCATGTGCCAAACCGTTGGTTTGTGACACACCTTTACGCGGCCCTCGCTCGCCGCACTCGCTCGAAAACTATAGCCTAACCTAAAACCAATCCCGCTTGCGTTCGTCATTCGATATGGAGGCGACTTATTTCAAATTTGGGAACGTGTCGGATCGGTTGTGAGGTTGGACTAGATTTTTACGAGCGAGCGGAGCGAGCGAGGTACGATCACAATTTCCAAGCTATACATATACCTTATATTGCCTTGCATATATTTCGTGTTATTGTCTAATTTTGTCAGACATTTCTGACAACACATTGCACTGTACTATGTGGAAATGTTGCTATTTATGTGAAACTGTTCATAAACTGTAAAATTTTGTCACTAGGCAATTCCTTAAACACTTCCGGCTCCTCGGGCTGGTGCGAATATTTCAATGTCCCTGTGTGCTAAACCGTTGGTTTGTGACACTCCTTTTCACGTCAATCGCTCGCTGCGCTCGCTCGAAAACTATAGCCTAACCTAAAACCAATCCCGCTTGCGTTCGTCATTGGATATGTAGGCGACTTATTTCAAATTTGGGAACGTGTCCGATCGGTTGTGAGGTTGGGCTAGATTTTTACGAGCGAGCGGAGCGAGCGAGAAACGATCACAATTTCCAAGCCACACTTATACCTTCTACTGCCTTGCATATATTTCCTGTTATTACCTTATTTTGTAAGCGATTACGGACATCATGTTACACTGTACAGTGTGGATATATTACTATGTATGTGAAACTATTGATAAACTGTAAACTTTTGTCAGTAGGCAATTCGATAAACACTTCTGGCACCTCAGGCTGTTGCGAATATTTCAATGTCCCCATGTGCCAAACCGTTGGTTTGTGACACACCTTTACGAGACCCTGGCTCGCTGCGCTCGCTCGAAAACTATAGCCTAACCTAAAACCTATCCGGCTTGCGTTCGTCATTCGATATGGTGGCGACTTATTTCAAATTTGGGAATGTGTCGGATCGGTTGTGAGGTTGGGCTAGATTTTTACGTGCGAGCGGAGCGAGCGAGCAACGACCACAATTTCCAAGCTACACTTATACCTTCTATTGCTTTGCATATATTTCCTGTTATTACCTAATTTCGTGAGCGATTACGGACCTCATGTTGCACTGTACAGTGTAGAAATATTACTATTATGTGAAATTATTGATAAACTGTAAACTTCTGTCAGTAGGCAATTCGATAAACACTTCCGGCTCCTCGGGCTGGTGCGAATATTTCAATGTCCCCATGTGCCAAACCGTTGGTTTGTGAGAAACCTTTACGCGACCCTCGCTCGCCGCGCTCGCTCGAAAACTATAGCCTAACCTAAAACAAATCCCGCTTGCGTTCGTCATTCGATATGGAGGCGACTTATTTCAAATTTGGGAACGTGTCGGATCGGTTGTGAGGTTGGACTAGATTTTTACGAGCGAGCGGAGCGAGCGAGCAACGATCACAATTTCCAAGCTATACATATACCGTATATTGCCTTGCATATATTTCATGTTATTGTCTAATTTTGTCAGACATTTCTGACAACACATTGCACTGTACTATGTGGAAATGTTGCTATTTATGTGAAACTGTTCATAAACTGTAAACTTTTGTCACTAGGTAATTCTTTAAACACTTCCGGCTCCTCGGGCTGGAGCGAATATTTCAATGTCCCTGTGTGCTAAACCGTTGGTTTGTGACACTCCTTTTCACGTCAATCGCTCGCTGCGCTCGCTCGAAAACCATAGCCTAACCTAAAACCAATCCCGCTTGCGTTCGTCATTCGATATGGAGGCGACTTATTTCACATTTGGGAACGTGTCCGATCGGTTGTGAGGTTGGGCTAGATTCTTACGAGCGAGCGGAGCGAGCGAGCAACGATCACAATTTCGAAGCTACACTTATACCTTCTATTGCTTTGCATATATTTCCTGTTATTACCTAACTTTGTGAGCGATTACGGACCTCATGTTGCACTGTACAGTATGGAAATATTACTATTATGTGAAACTATTGATAAACTGTAAACTTTTGTCAGTAGGCAATTCGATAAACACTGCTGGCTCCTCAGGCTGTTGCGAATATTTCAATGTCCCCATGTGCCAAACCGTTGGTTTGTGACACACCTTTACGAGACCCTGGCTGGCTGCGCTCGCTCGAAAACTATAGCCTAACCTAAAACCAATCCCGCTTGCGTTCGTCATTCGACATGGTGGCGAATTATTTCACATTTGGGAACGTGTCCGATCGGTTGTGAGGTTGGGCTAGATTTTTACGAGCGAGCGGAGCGAGCGAGCAACGATCACAATTTCCAAGCTACACTTATACCTTCTATTGCTTTGCATATATTTTCTGTTATTACCTAACTTTGTGAGCGATTACGGACCTCATGTTGCTCTGTACAGTGTGGAAATATTACTATTATGTGAAACTATTGATAAACTGTAAACTTTTGTCAGTAGGCAATTCGATAAACACTTCCGGCTCCTCAGGCTGGTGCGAATATTTGAATGTCGCCATGTGCCAAACCGTTGGTTTGTGACACACCTTTACGCGGCCCTCGCTCGCCGCACTCGCTCGAAAACTATAGCCTAATCTAAAACCAATCCCGCTTGCGTTCGTCATTCGATATGGAGGCGACTTATTTCAAATTTGGGAACGTGTCGGATCGGTTGTGAGGTTGGACTAGATTTTTACGAGCGAGCGGCGCGAGCGAGGAACGATCACAATTTCCAAGCTATACATATACCTTATATTGCCTTGCATATATTTCGTGTTATTGTCTAATTTTGTCAGACATTTCTGACATCACATTGCACTGTACTATGTGGAAATGTTGCTATTTATGTGAAACTGTTCATAAACTGTAAAATTTTGTCACTAGGCAATTCTGTAAACACTTCCGGCTCCTCGGGCTGGTGCGAATATTTCAATGTCCCTATGTGCCAAACCGTTGGTTTGTGACACTCCTTTTCACGTCAATCGCTCGCTGCGCTCGCTCGAAAACTATAGCCTAACCTAAAACCAATCCCGCTTGCGTTCGTCATTCGATATGGAGGCGACTTATTTCACATTTGGGGACGTGTCCGATCGGTTGTGAGGTTGGGCTAGATTCTTACGAGCGAGCGGAGCGAGCGAGCAACGATCAGAATTTCCAGGCTACACTTATACCTTCTATTGCTTTGCATATATTTCCTGTTATGACCTAACTTTGTGAGCGATTACGGACCTCATGTTGCACTGTACAGTCTGGAAATATTACTATTATGTGAAACTATTGATAAACTGTAAACTTTTGTCAGTAGGCAATTCGATAAACACTTCTGGCACCTCAGGCAGTTGCGAATATTTCAATGTCCCCATGTGCCAAACCGTTGGTTTGTGACACACCTTTACGAGACCCTGGCTGGCTGCGCTCTCTCGAAAACTATAGCCTAACCTAAAACCAATCCCGCTTGCGTTCGTCATTCGATATGGTGGCGAATTATTTCACATTTGGGAACGTGTCCGATCGGTTGTGAGGTTGGGCTAGATTCTTACGAGCGAGCGGAGCGAGCGAGCAACGATCACAATTTCCAAGCTACACTTATACCTTCTATTGCTTTGCATATATTTTCTGTTATTACCTAATTTTGTGAGCGAATACGGACCTCATGTTGCTCTGTGCAGTGTGGAAATATTACTATTATGTGAAACTATTGATAAACTGTAAACTTTTGTCAGTAGGCAATTCGATAAACACTTCCGGCTCCTCAGGCTGGTGCGAATATTTGAATGTCGCCATGTGCCAAACCGTTGGTTTGTGACACTCCTTTTCACGTCAATCGCTCGCTGCGCTCGATCGAAAACTATAGCCTAACCTAAAACCAATCCCGCTTGCGTTCGTCATTCGATATGGAGGCGACTTATTTCACATTTGGGAACGTATCCGATCGGTTGTGAGGTTGGGCTAGATTTTTACGAGCGAGCGGAGCGAGCGTGCAACGATCACAATTTCCAAGCTACACTTATACCTTCTATTGCTTTGCATATATTTTCTGTTATTACCTAATTTTGTGAGCGATTACGGACCTCATGTTGCACTGTACAGTCTGGAAATATTACTATTATGTGAAACTATTGATAAACTGTAAACTTTTGTCAGTAGGCAATTCGATAAACACTGCTGGCTCCTCAGGCTGTTGCGAATATTTCAATGTCCCCATGTGCCAAACCGTTGGTTTGTGACACACCTTTACGAGACCCTGGCTGGCTGCGCTCGCTCCAAAACTATAGCCTAACCTAAAACCAATCCCGCTTGCGTTCGTCATTCGACATGGTGGCGAATTATTTCACATTTGGGAACGTGTCCGATCGGTTGTGAGGTTGGGCTAGATTTTTACGAGCGAGCGGAACGAGCGAGCAACGATCACAATTTCCAAGCTACACTTATACCTTCTATTGCCTTGCATATATTTCGTGTTATTGTCTAATTTTGTCAGACATTTCTGACGTCACATTGCACTGTACTATGTGGAAATGTTGCTATTTATGTGAAACTGTTCATAAACTGTAAAATTTTGTCACTAGGCAATTCTTTAAACACTTCCGGCTCTTCGGGCTGGTGCGAATATTTCAATGTCCCTATGTGCCAAACCGTTGGTTTGTGACACTCCTTTTCACGTCAATCGCTCGCTGCGCTCGCTCGAAAACTATAGCCTAACCTAAAACCAATCCCGCTTGCGTGCGTCATTCGATATGGAGGCGACTTATTTCACATTTGGGAACGTATCCGATCGGTTGTGAGGCTGGGCTAGATTTTTACGAGCGAGCGGAGCGAGCGAGCAACGATCACAATTTCCAAGCTACACTTATACCTTCTATTGCTTTGCATATATTTTCTGTTATTACCTAATTTTGTGAGCGATTACGGACCTCATGTTGCACTGTACAGTCTGGAAATATTACTATTATGTGAAACTATTGATAAACTGTAAACTTTTGTCAGTAGGCAATTCGATAAACACTGCTGGCTCCTTAGGCTGGTGCGAATATTTCAATGTCCCCATGTGCCAAACCGTTGGTTTGTGACACACCTTTACGCGACCCTCGCTCGGCGCGCTCGCTCGAAAACTATAGCCTAACCTAAAGCCAATCCCGCTTGCGTTCGTCATTCGATATGGAGGCGACTTATTTCAAATTTGGGAACGTGTCGGATCGGTTGTGAGGTTGGACTAGATTTTTACGAGCGAGCGGAGCGAGCGAGCAACGATCACAATTTCCAAGCTATACATATACCTTATATTGCCTTGCATATATTTCGTGTTATTGTCTAATTTTGTCGGACATGTCTGAAATCACATTGCACTGTACTATGTGGAAATGTTGCTATTTATGTCAAACTGTTCATAAACTGTAAATTTTTGTCAGCAGGCAATTTGATAAAGACTTCGGGCTCCTCGGGGTTGTGCGAATATTTCAATGTCCCTATGTGCCAAACCGTTGGTTTGTGACACACCTTTACGCGACCCTCGCTCGCCGCGCTCGCTCGTAAACTATAGCCTAACCTAAAACCAATCCCGCTTGCGTTCGTCATTCGATATGGAGGCGACTTATTTCAAATTTGGGAACGTGTCGGATCGGTTGTGAGGTTGGACTAGATATTTACGAGCGAGCGGAGCGAGCGAGCAACGATCACAATTTGCAAGCTATACATATACCTTATATTGCCTTGCTTATATTTCGTGTTATTGTCTAACTTTGTCAGACATTTCTGACATCACATTGCACTGTACTATGTGGAAATGTTGCTATTAATGTGAAACTGTTCATAAACTGTAAACTTTTGTCACTAGGCAATTCTTTAAACACTTCCGGCTCCTCGGGCTGGTGCGAATATTTCAATGTCCGCATGTGGCAAACCGTTGGTTTGTGACACACCTTTACGCGACCCTCGCTCGCCGCGCTCGCTCGAAAACTATAGCCTAACCTAAAACCAATCCCGCTGGCGTTCGTCATTCGATATGGAGGCGACTTATTTCACATTTGGGAACGTATCCGATCGGTTGTGAGGTTGGGCTAGATTTTTACGAGCGAGCGGAGCGAGCGAGCAACGATCACAATTTCCAAGCAACACTTATACCTTCTATTGCTTTGCATATATTTCCTGTTATTACCTAATTTTGTGAGCGATTACGGACCTCATGTTGCACTGTACAGTGTGGAAATATTACTATTATGTGAAACTATTGATAAACTGTAAACTTTTGTCAGTAGGCCATTTGATAAAGACTTCGGGCTCCTCGGGGTTGTGCCAATATTTCAATGTCCCTATGTGCCAAACCGTTGGTTTGTGACACTCCTTTTCACGTCAATCGCTCGCAGCGCTCGCTCGAAAACTATAGCCTAACCTAAAACCAATCCCGCTTGCGTTCGTCATTGGATATGTAGGTGACTTATTTCAAATTTGGGAACGTGTCCGATCGGTTGTGAGGTTGGGCTAGATTTTTACGAGCGAGCGGAGCGAGCGAGCAACGATCACAATTTCCAAGCCACACTTATACCTTCTACTGCCTTGCATATATTTCCTGTTATTACCTAATTTTGTAAGCGATTACGGACATCATGTTACACTGTACAGTGTGGATATATTACTATGTATGTGAAACTATTGATAAACTGTAAACTTTTGTCAGTAAGCTATTCGATAAACACTTCTGGCTCCTCAGGCTGGTGCGAATATTTCAATGACCCCATGTGCCAAACCGTTGGTTTGTGACACACCTTTACGCGACCCTCGCTCGCCCCGCTCGCTGGAATACTATAGCCTACTCTAAACCATTCCCACTTGCGTTCCTTATACGATATGTTGGCGACTTATTTCAAATTTGGGAACGTGTCGGATCGGTTGTGAGGTTGGACTAGATTTTTACGAGCGAGCGAGCAACGATCACAATTTCCAAGCTATACTTATACCTTCTATTGCTTTGCATATATTTCCTGTTATTTCCTAACTTTGTGAGCGATTACGGACCTCATGTTGCACTGTACAGTCTGGAAATATTACTATTATGTGAAACTATTGATAAACTGTAAACTTTTGTCAGTAGGCAATTCGATAAACACTTCCGGCTCCTCGGGCTGGTGCGAATATTTCAATGTCCCCATGTGCCAAACCGTTGGTTTGTGACACACCTTTACGCGACCCTCGCTCGCCGCGCTCGCTCGAAAACTATAGCCTAACCTAAAACCAATCCCGCTTGCGTTCGTCATTCGATATGGAGGCGACTTATTTCAAATTTGGGAACGTGTCGGATCGGTTGTGAGGTTGGACTAGATTTTTACGAGCGAGCGAGCAACGATCACAATTTCCAAGCTATACATATACCTTATATTGCCTTGCATATATTTCGTGTTATTGTCTAATTTTGTCAGACATTTCTGACATCACATTGCACTGTACTATGTGGAAATGTTGCTATTTATGTGAAACTGTTCATAAACTGTAAACTATTGTCACTAGGCAAATCTTTAAACACTTCCGGCTCCTCGGGCTGGTGCGAATATTTCAATGTCCCTATGTGCCGAACCGTTGGTTTGTGACACTCCTTTTCACGTCAATCGCTCGCTGCGCTCGCTCGAAAACTATAGCCTAACCTAAAACCAATCCCACTTGCGTTCGTCATTCGATATGGCGGCGACTTATTTCACATTTGGGAACGTATCCGATCGGTTGTGAGGTTGGGCTAGATTTTTACGAGCGAGCGGAGCGAGCGAGCAACGATCTCAATTTCCAAGCTACACTTACACCTTCTATTGCTTTGCATATATTTCCTGTTAATACCTAATATTGTGAGCGATTACGGACCTCATGTTGCACTGTACAGTGTGGAAATATTACTATTATGTGAAACTATTGATAAACTGTAAACTTTTGTCAGTAGGCAATTCGATAAACACTTCCGGCTCCTCAGGCTGGTGCGAATATTTCAATGTCCCCATGTGCCAAACTGTTGGTTTGTGACACACCTTTACGCGACCCTCGCTCGCCCCGCTCGCTCGAAAACTATAGACTAATCTAAACCATTCCCTCTTGCGTTCGCTATACGATATGTTGGCGACTTATTTCAAATTTGGGAATGTGTCGGATCGGCTGTGAGGTTGGACTAGATTTTTAGGAGCGAGCGAGCAACGATCACAATTTCCAAGCTATACATATACCTTATATTGCCTTGCATATATTTCGTGTTATTGTCTAATTTTGTCAGACATTTCTGACATCACATTGCACGGTACTATGTGGAAATCTTGCTATTTATGTGAAACTGTTCATAAACTGTAAACTTTTGTCACTAGGCAATTCTTTAAATACTTCCGGCTCCTCGGGCTGGTGCGAATATTTCAATGTCCCTATGTGCCAAACCGTTGGTTTGTGACACTCCTTTTCACGTCAATCGCTCGCTGCGCTCGCTCGAAAACTATAACCTAACCTAAAACCAATCCCGCTTGCGTTCGTCATTCGATATGGAGGCGACTTATTTCACATTTGGGAACATGTCCGATCGGTTGTGAGGTTGGGCTAGATTTTTACGAGCAACCGGAGCGAGCGAGCAACGATCACAATTTCCCAAGCTACACTTATACCTTCTATTGCTTTGCATATATTTCCTGTTATTACCTAATTTTGTGAGCGATTACGGACCTCATGTTGCACTGTACAGTGTGGAAATATTACTATTATGTGAAACTATTGATAAACTGTAAACTTTTGTCAGTAGGCAATTCGATAAACACTTCCGGCTCCTCGGGCTGGTGCGAATATTTCAATGTCCCCATGTGCCAAACCGTTGGTTTGTGACACACCTTTACGCGACCCTCGCTCGCCGCGCTCGCTCGAAAACTATAGCCTAACCTAAAACCAATCCCGCTTGCGTTCGTCATTCGATATGGAGGCGACTTATTTCAAATTTGGGAACGTGTCGGATCGGTTGTGAGGTTGGACTAGACTTTTACGAGCGAGCGAGCAACGATCACAATTTCCAAGCTATACATATACCTTATATTGCCTTGCATATATTTCGTGTTATTGTCTAATTTTGTCAGACATTTCTGACATCACATTGCACTGTACTATGTGGAAATGTTGCTATTTATATGAAACTGTTCATAAACTGTAAACTATTGTCACTAGGCAAATCTTTAAACACTTCCGGCTCCTCGGGCTGGTGCGAATATTTCAATGTCCCTATGTGCCGAACCGTTGGTTTGTGACACTCCTTTTCACGTCAATCGCTCGCTGCGCTCGCTCGAAAACTATAGCCTAACCTAAAACCAATCCCACTTGCGTTCGTCATTCGATATGGCGGCGACTTATTTCACATTTGGGAACGTATCCGATCGGTTGTGAGGTTGGGCTAGATTTTTACGAGCGAGCGGAGCGAGCGAGCACCGATCTCAATTTCCAAGCTACACTTACACCTTCTATTGCTTTGCATATATTTCCTGTTAATACCTAATATTGTGAGCGATTACGGACCTCATGTTGCACTGTACAGTGTGGAAATATTACTATTATGTGAAACTATTGATAAACTGTAAACTTTTGTCAGTAGGCAATTCGATAAACACTTCCGGCTCCTCAGGCTGGTGCGAATATTTCAATGTCCCCATGTGCCAAACTGTTGGTTTGTGACACACCTTTACGCGACCCTCGCTCGCCCCGCTCGCTCGAAAACTATAGACTAATCTAAACCATTCCCTCTTGCGTTCGCTATACGATATGTTGGCGACTTATTTCAAATTTGGGAATGTGTCGGATCGGCTGTGAGGTTGGACTAGATTTTTAGGAGCGAGCGAGCAACGATCACAATTTCCAAGCTATACATATACCTTATATTGCCTTGCATATATTTCGTGTTATTGTCTCATTTTGTCAGACATTTCTGACATCACATTGCACGGTACTATGTGGAAATCTTGCTATTTATGTGAAACTGTTCATAAACTGTAAACTTTTGTCACTAGGCAATTCTTTAAATACTTCCGGCTCCTCGGGCTGGTGCGAATATTTCAATGTCCCTATGTGCCAAACCGTTGGTTTGTGACACTCCTTTTCACGTCAATCGCTCGCTGCGCTCGCTCGAAAACTATAACCTAACCTAAAACCAATCCCGCTTGCGTTCGTCATTCGATATGGAGGCGACTTATTTCACATTTGGGAACATGTCCGATCGGTTGTGAGGTTGGGCTAGATTTTTACGAGCAACCGGAGCGAGCGAGCAACGATCACAATTTCCAAGCTACACTTATACCTTCTATTGCTTTGCATATATTTCCTGTTATTACCTAATTTTGTGAGCGATTACGGACCTCATGTTGCACTGTACAGTGTGGAAATATTACTATTATGTGAAACTACTGAGAAACTGTAAACTTTTGTCAGTAGGCAATTCGATAAACACTTCCGGCTCCTCAGGCTGGTGCGAATATTTCAATGACCCCATGTGCCAAACCGTTGGTTTGTGACACACCTTTACGCGGCCCTCGCTCGCCGCGCTCGCTCGAAAACTATAGCCTAACCTAAAACCAATCCCGCTTGCGTTCGTCATTCGATATGGAGGCGACTTATTTCAAATTTGGGAACGTGTCGCATCGGTTGTGAGGTTGGACTAGATTTTTACGAGCGAGCGAGCAACGATCACAATTTCCAAGCTATACATATACCTTATATTGCCTTGCATATATTTCGTGTTATTGCCTAATATTGTCAGACATTTCTGACATCACATTGCACTGTACTATGTGGAAATGTTGCTATTTATGTGAAACTGTTCATAAACTGTAAACTTTTGTCACTAGGCAATTCGATAAACACTTCCGGCTCCTCGGGCTGGTGCGAATATTTCAATGACCCTATGTGCCAAAGCGTTGGTTTGTGACACTCCTTTTCACGTCAATCGCTCGTTGCGCTCGCTCGAAAACTATAGCCTAACCTAAAACCAATCCCGCTTGCGTTCGTCATTCGATATGGAGGCGACTTATTTCACATTTGGGAACGTGTCCGGTCGGTTGTGAGGTTGGGCTAGATTTTTATGAGCGAGCGGAGCGTCCGATCAACGATCACAATTTCCAAGCTACACTTATACCTTCTATTGCTTTGCATATATTTCCTGTTATTACCTATCTTTGTGAGCGATTACGGACCTCATGTTGCACTGTACAGTGTTGGAATATTACTATTTATGTGAAACTATTGATAAACTGTAAACTTTTGTCAGTAGGCTATTCGATAAACACTTCCGGCTCCTCAGGCTGGTGCGAATATTTCAATGTCCCCATGTGCCAAACCGTTGGTTTGTGACACTCCTTTTCACGTCAATCGCTCGCTGCGCTCGCTCGAAAACTATAGCCTAACCTAAAACCAATCCCGCTTGCGTTCTTAATTCGATATGGAGGCGACTTATTTCACATTTGGGAACGTGTCGGATCGGTTGCGAGGTTGGACTAGATTTTTACGAGCGAGCGGAGCGAGCGAGCAACGATCACAATTTCCAAGCTATACATATACCTTATATTGCCTTGCATATATTTCGTGTTATTGTCTAATTTTGTCAGACATTTCTGACATCACATTGCACTGTACTATGTGGAAATGTTGCTATTTATGTGAAACTGTTCATAAACTGTAAACTTTTGTCACTAGGCAATTCTTTAAACACTTCCGGCTCCTCGGGCTGGTGCGAATATTTCAATGTCCCTATGTGCCAAACCGTTGGTTTGTGACACTCCATTTCACGTCAATCGCTCGCTGCGCTCGCTCGAAAATTATAGCCTAACATAAAACCAATCCCGCTTGCGTTCGTCATTCGATATGGAGGCGACTTATTTCACATTTGGGAAGGTATCCGATCGGTTGTGAGGTTGGGCTATATTTTTACGAGCGAGCGAAGCGAGCGAGCAGCGATCACAATTTCCAAGCCACACTTATACCTTCTACTGCCTTGCATATATTTCCTGTTATTACCTAATATTGTAAGCGATTACGGACATCATGTTACACTGTACAGTGTGGATATATTACTATTTATGTGAAACTATTGATAAACTGTAAACTTTTGTCAGTAGGCTATTCGATAAACACTTCCGGCTCCTCAGGCTGGTGCGAATATTTCAATGTCCCCATGTGCCAAACCGTTGGTTTGTGACACTCCTTTTCACGTCAATCGTTCGCTGCGCTCGATCGAAAACTATAGCCTAACCTAAAACCAATCCCGCTTGCGTTCGTCATTCGATATGGAGGCGACTTATTTCACATTTGGGAACGTATCCGATCGGTTGTGAGGTTGGGCTAGATTTTTACGAGCGAGCGGAGCGAGCGAGCAACGATCACAATTTCCAAGCTACACTTATACCTTCTATTGCTTTGCATATATTTCCTGTTATTACCTAACTTTGTGAGCGATTACGGACCTCATGTTGCACTGTACAGTATGGAAATATTACTATTATGTGAAACTATTGATAAACTGTAAACTTTTGTCAGTAGGCAATTCGATAAACACTTCTGGCACCTAAGGCTGTTGCGAATATTTCAATGTCCCCATGTGCCAAACTGTTGGTTTGTGACACACCTTTACGCGACCCTCGGTCGCCGCGCTCGCTCGAAAACTATAGCCTAATCTAAACCATTCCCTCTTGCGGTCGTTATACGATATGTTGGCGACTTATTTCAAATTTGGGAATGTGTCGGATCGGTTGTGAGGTTGGGCTATATTTTTACGAGCGAGCGAAGCGAGCGAGCAGCGATCACAATTTCCAAGCCACACTTATACCTTCTACTGCCTTGCATATATTTCCTGTTATTACCTAATATTGTAAGCGATTACGGACATCATGTTACACTGTACAGTGTGGATATATTACTATTTATGTGAAACTATTGATAAACTGTAAACTTTTGTCAGTAGGCTATTCGATAAACACTTCCGGCTCCTCAGGCTGGTGCGAATATTTCAATGTCCCTATGTGCCAAACCGTTGGTTTGTGACACTCCTTTTCACGTCAATCGCTCGCTGCGCTCGCTCGAAAACTATAGCCTAACCTAAAACCAATCCCGCTTGCGTTCGTCATTCGATATGGAGACGACTTATTTCACATTTGAGAACGTGTCCGGTCGGTTGTGAGGTTGGGCTAGATTTTTACGAGCGAGCGGAGCGTCCGAGCAACGATCACAATTTCCAAGCTACACTTATACCTTCTATTGCTTTGCATATATTTCCTGTTATTACCTATCTTTGTGAGCGATTACGGACCTCATGTTGGACTGTACAGTGTTGGAATATTACTATTTATGTGAAACTATTGATAAACTGTAAACTTTTGTCAGTAGGCTATTCGATAAACACTTCCGGCTCCTCAGGCTGGTGCGAATATTTCAATGTCCCCATGTGCCAAACCGTTGGTTTGTGACACTCCTTTTCACGTCAATCGTTCGCTGCGCTCGATCGAAAACTATAGCCTAACCTAAAACCAATCCCGCTTGCGTTCGTCATTCGATATGGAGGCGACTTATTTCACATTTGGGAACGTGTCCGATCGGTTGTGAGGTTGGACTAGATTTTTACGAGCGAGCGGAGGGAGCGAGCAACGATCACAATTTCCAAGCTATACATATACCTTATATTGCCTTGCATATATTTCGTGTTATTGTCTAATTTTGTCAGACATGTCTGACATCACATTGCACTGTACTATGTGGAAATGTTGCTATTTATGTGAAACTGTTCATAAACTGTAAACTTTTGTCACTAGGCAATTCTTTAAACACTTCCGGCTCCTCGGGCTGGTGCGAATATTTCAATGTCCCCATGTGCCAAACCGTTGGTTTGTGACACACCTTTACGCGACCCTCGCTCGCCGCGCTCGCTCGAAAACTATAGCCTAATCTAAACCATTCCCTCTTGCGGTCGTTATACGATATGTTGGCGACTTATTTCAAATTTGGGAATGTGTCGGATCGGTTGTGAGGTTGGGCTATATTTTTACGAGCGAGCGAAGCGAGCGAGCAGCGATCACAATTTCCAAGCCACACTTATACCTTCTACTGCCTTGCATATATTTCCTGTTATTACCTAATATTGTAAGCGATTACGGACATCATGTTACGCTGTACAGTGTGGATATATTACTATTTATGTGAAACTATTGATAAACTGTAAACTTTTGTCAGTAGGCTATTCGATAAACACTTCCGGCTCCTCAGGCTGGTGCGAATATTTCAATGTCCCCATGTGCCAAACCGTTGGTTTGTGACATACCTTTACGGGGCCCTCGCTCGCCGCGCTCGCTCGAAAACTATAGCCTAACCTAAAACCAATCCCGCTTGCGTTCGTCATTCGATATGGAGGCGACTTATTTCAAATTTGGGAACGTGTCGGATCGGTTGTGAGGTTGGACTAGATTTTTAGGAGCGAGCGGAGCGAGCGAGCAAAGATCACAATTTCCAAGCTACACTTATACCTTCTATTGCCTGCATGTATTTCCTGTTATTACCTAACTTTGTGAGCGATTACGGACCTCATGTTGCACTGTACAGTGTGGCAATATTACTATTTATGTGAAACTATTGATAAACTGTAAACTTTTATCAGTAGGCAATTCGATAAACACTTCCGGCTCCTCGGACTGGCGCGAATATTTCAATGTCCCTATGTGCCAAACCGTTGGTTTGCGACACACCTTTACGAGACCCTGGCTCGCTGCGCTCGCTCGAAAACTATAGCCTAACCTAAAACCAATCCCGCTTGCGTTCGTCATTCGATATGGTGGCGACTTATTTCAAATTTGGGAATGTGTCGGATCGGTTGTGAGGTTGGACTAGATTTTTACGAGCGAGCGGAGCGAGCGAGCAACGATCACAATTCCCAAGCTATACATATACCTTATATTGCCTTGCATATATTTCGTGTTATTGTCTAATTTTGTCAGACATTTCTGACATCACATTGCACTGTACTATGTGGAAATGTTGCTATTTATGTGAAACTGTTCATAAACTGTAAACTTTTGTCACTAGGCAATTCTTTAAACACTTCCGGCTCCGAGGGCTGGTGCGAATATTTCAATGTCCCTATGTGCCAAAACGTTGGATTGTGACACTCCTTTTCACGTCAATCGCTCGCTGCGCACACTCGAAAACTATAGCCTAACATAAAACCAATCCCGCTTGCGTTCGTCATTCGATATGGAGGCGACTTATTTCACATTTGGGAACGTGTCCGATCGGTTGTGAGGTAAGACTAGATTTTTACGAGCGAGCGGAGCGAGCGAGCAACGATCACAATTTCCAAGCCACACTTATACCTTCTACTGCCTTGCATATATTTCCTGTTATGACCTAATTTTGTAAGCGATTACGGACATCATGTTGCACTGTACATTATGGAAATATTACTATTATGTGAAACTATTGATAAACTGTAAGCTTTTGTCAGTAGGCAATTCGATAAACACTTCCGGCTCCACAGGCTGGTGCGAATATTTCAATGTCCCCATGTGGCAACCCGTTGGTTTGTGACACACCTTTACGCGACCCTCGCTCGCCGCGCTCGCTCGAAAACTGTAGCCTAACCTAAAACCAATCCCTCTTGCGGTCGTCATTCGATATGGAGGCGACTTATTTCAAATTTGGGAACGTGTCGGATCGGTTGTGAGGTTGGACTAGATTTTTACGAGCGAGCGGAGCGAGCGAGCAACGATCACAACTTCCAAGCTATACATATACCTTATATTGCCTTGCATATATTTCGTGTTATTGCCTAATTTTGTCAGACATTTCTGACATCACATTGCACTGTACTATGTGGAAATGTTGCTATTTATGTGAAACTGTTCATAAACTGTAAACTTTTGTCACTAGGCAATTCGATAAACACTTCCGGCTCCTCGGGCTGGTGCGAATATTTCAATGCCCCTATGTGCCAAACCGTTGGTTTGTGAAACACCCTTACGAGACCCTGGCTCGCTGCGCTCGCTCGAAAACTATAGCCTAAACTAAAACCAATCCCGCTTGCGTACGTCATTTGATATGGTGGCGACTTATTTGAAATTTGGGAACGTGTCCGATCGGTTGTGAGGTTGGGCTAGATTTTTACAAGCGAGCGGAGCGAGCGAGCAACGATCACAATTTCCAAGCCACACTTATACCTTCTACTGCCTTGCATATATTTCCTCTTATTACCTAATTTTGTAAGCGATTACGGACATCATGTTACACTGTACAGTGTGGAAATATTACCATTTATGTGAAACTATTCATAAACTGTAAACTTTTGTCAGTAGGCTATTCGATAAACACTTCCGGCTCCTCAGGCTGGTGCGAATATTTCAATGTCCCCATGTGCCAAACCGTTGGTTTGTGACACACCTTTACGCGACCCTCGCTAGCCACGCTCGCTCGAAAACTATAGCCTAATCTAAACCATTCCCACTTGCGTTCCTTATACGATATGTTGGCGACTTATTTCAAATTTGGGAACGTGTCGGATCGGTTGTGAGGTTGGACTAGATTTTTACGAGCGAGCGGAGAGAGCGAGCAACGATCACAATTTCCAAGCTATACATATACCTTATATTGCCTTGCATATATTTCGTGTTATTGCCTAATATTTTCAGACATTTCTGAAATCACATTGCACTGTACTATGTGCAAATGTTGCTATTTATGTGAAACTGTTCATAAACTGTAAACTTTTGTCACTAGGCAATTCGATAAACACTTCCGGCTCCTCAGGCTGGTGCGAATATTTCAATGTCCCTATGTGCCAAACCGTTGGTTTGTGACACTCCTTTTCACGTCAATCGCTCGCTGCGCTCGCTCGAAAACTATAGCCTAACCTAAAACCAATCCCTCTTGCGTTCGTCATTCGATATGGAGGCGACTTATTTCAAATTTGGGAACGTGTCGGATCGGTTGTGAGGTTGGACTAGATTTTTACGAGCGAGCGATCAACGATCACAATTTCCAAGCTATACATATACCTTATATTGCCTTGCATATATTTCGTGTTATTGTCTAACTCTGTCAGACATTTCTGACATCACATTGCACTGTACTATGTGGAAATGTTGCTAGTTATGTGAAACTGTTCATAAACTGTAAACTTTTGTCACTAGGCAATTCTTTAAACACTTCCGGCTCCTCGGGCTGGTGCGAATATTTCAATGTCCCTATGTGCCGAACCGTTGGTTTGTGACACTCCTTTTCACGTCAATCGCTCGCTGCGCTCGCTCGAAAACTATAGCCTAACCTAAAACCAATCCCGCTTGCGTTCGTCATTCGATATGGAGGCGACTTATTTCAAATTTGGGAACGTATCCGATCGGTTGTGAGGTTGGGCTAGATTTTTACGAGCGAGCGGAGCGAGCGAGCAACGATCACAATTTCCAAGCTATACATATACCTTATATTGCCTTGCATATATTTCGTGTTATTGCCTAATTTTGTCAGACATTTCTGACATCACATTGCACTGTACTATGTGGAAATGTTGCTATTTATGTGAAACTGTTCATAAACTGTAAACTTTTGTCACTAGGCAATTCGATAAACACTTCCGGCTCCTCGGGCTGGTGCGAATATTTCAATGTCCCTATGTGCCAAACCGTTGGTTTGTGACACCCCTTTACACGACCCTCGCTCGCCGCGCTCGCTCGAAAACTATAGCCTAACCTAAAACCAATCCCGCTTGCGTTCGTCATTCGATATGGAGGCGACTTATTTAAAATTTGGGAACGTGTCGGATCGGTTGTGAGGTTGGACTAGATTTTTACGAGCGAGCGGAGCGAGCGAGCAACGATCACAATTTCCAAGCTATACATATACCTTATATTGCCTTGCATATATTTCGTGTTATTGTCTAATTTTGTCAGACATTTCTGACATCACATTGCACTGTACTATGTGGAAATGTTGCTATTTATGTGAAACTGTTCATAAACTGTAAAATTTGTCACTAGGCAATTCTTTAAACACTTCCGGCTCCTCGGGCTGGTGCGAATATTTCAATGTCCGTATGTGCCAAACCGTTGGTTTGTGACACTCCTTTTCACGTCAATCGCTCGCTGCGCTCGCTCGAAAACTATAGCCTAACCTAAAACCAATCCCGCTTGCGTTCGACATTCGATATGGAGGCGACGTATTTCACATTTGGGAACGTATCCGATCGGTTGTGAGGTTGGGCTAGATTTTTACGAGCGAGCGGAGCGAGCGAGCAACGATCACAATTTCCAAGCTATACATATACCTTATATTGCCTTGCATATATTTCGTGTTATTGCCTAATTTTGTCAGACATTTCTGACATCACATTGCACTGTACTATGTGGAAATGTTGCTATTTATGTGAAACTGTTCATAAACTGTAAACTTTTGTCACTAGGCAATTCGATAAACACTTCCGGCTCCTCGGGCTGGTGCGAATATTTCAATGTCCCTATGTGCCAAACCGTTGGTTTGTGACACTCCTTTACACGACCCTCGCACGCCGCGCTCGCTCGAAAACTATAGCCTAACCTAAAACCAATCCCGCTTGCGTTCGTCATTCGATATGGAGGCGACTTATTTCAAATTTGGGAACGTGTCGGATCGGTTGTGAGGTTGGACTAGATTTTTACGAGCGAGCGGAGCGAGCGAGCAACGATCACAATTTCCAAGCTATACATATACCTTATATTGCCTTGCATATATTTCGTGTTATTGCCTAATTTTGTCAGACATTTCTGACATCACATTGCACTGTACTATGTGGAAATGTTGCTATTTATGTGAAACTGTTCATAAACTGTAAACTTTTGTCACTAGGCAATTCGATAAACACTTCCGGCTCCTCGGGCTGGTGCGAAAATTTCAATGTCCCTATGTGGCAAACCGTTGGCTTGTGACACACCTTTACACGGCCCTCGCTCGCAGCGATCGCTCGAAAACTATAGCCTAACCTAAAACCAATCCCGCTTGCGTTCGTCATTCGATATGCAGGCGACTTATTTCACATTTGGGAACGTATCCGATCGGTTGTGAGGTTGGGCTAGATTTTTTCGAGCGAGCGGAGCGAGCGAGCAACGATCACAATTTCCATGCTACACTTATAACTTCTATTGCTTTGCATATATTTCCTGTCATTACCTAATTTTGTAAGCGATTACGGACCTCATGTTGCACTGTACAGTGTGGAAATATTACTATTATGTGAAACTATTGATAAACTGTAAACTTTTGTCAGTAGGCAATTCGATAAACACTTCCGGCTCCTCAGGCTGGTGCGAATATTTCAATGTCCCCATGTGGCAAACCGTTGACTTGTGACACACCTTTACACGACCCTCGCTCGCAGCGATCGCTCGAAAACTATAGCCTAACCTAAAACCAATCCCTCTTGCGGTCGTCATTCGATATGGAGGCGACTTATTTCAAATTTGGGAACGAGTCGGATCGGTTGTGAGGTTGGACTAGATTTTTACGAGCGAGCGGAGCGAGCGAGCAACGATCACAATTTCCAAGCTATACATATACCTTATATTGCCTTGCATATATTTCGTGTTATTGTCTAATTTTGTCAGACATTTCTGACATCACATTGCACTGTACTATGTGGAAATGTTGCTATTTATGTGAAACTGTTCATAAACTGTAAACTTTTGTCACTAGGCAATTCGATAAACACTTCCGGCTCCTCGGGCTGGTGCGAATATTTCAATGTCCCTATGTGGCAAACCGTTGGCTTGTGACACACCTTTACACGACCCTCGTTCGCAGCGATCGCTCGAAAACTATAGCCTAACCTAAAACCAATCCCGCTTGCGTTCGTCATTCGATATGCAGGCGACTTATTTCACATTTGGGAATGTGTCGGATCGGTTGTGAGGTTGGGCTAGATTTTTACGAGCGAGCGGAGCGAGCGAGCAACGATCACAATTTCCATGCTACACTTATAACTTCTATTGCTTTGCATATATTTCCTGTCATTACCTAATTTTGTAAGCGATTACGGACCTCATGTTGCACTGTACAGTGTGGAAATATTACTATTATGTGAAACTATTGATAAACTGTAAACTTTTGTCAGTAGGCTATTCGATAAACACTTCCGGCTCCTCAGGCTGGTGCGAATATTTCAATGTCCCCATGTGCCAAACCGTTGGTTTGTGACACACCTTTATGCGACCCTCGCTCGCCGCGCTCGCTCGAAAACTATAGCCTAATCTAAACCATTCCCACTTGCGTTCCTTATACGATATGTTGGCGACTTATTTCAAATTTGGGAACGTATCCGATCGGCTGTGAGGTTGGGCTAGATTTTCACGAGCGAGCGGAGCGTGTGAGCAACGATCACAATTTCCAAGCTACACTTATAACTTCTATTGCTTTGCATATATTTCCTGTTATTACCTAATTTTGTGAGCGATTACGGACCTCATGTTGCACTGTACAGTATGGAAATATTACTATTATGTGAAACTATTGATAAACTGTAAGCTTTTGTCAGTAGGCAATTCGATAAACACTTCCGGCTCCACAGGCTGGTGCGAATATTTCAATGTCCCCATGTGGCAACCCGTTGGTTTGTGACACACCTTTACGCGACCCCCGCTCGCCGCGCTCGCTCGAAAACTGTAGCCTAACCTAAAACCAATCCCTCTTGCGGTCGTCATTCGATATGGAGGCGACTTATTTCAAATTTGGGAACGTGTCGGATCGGTTGAGAGGTTGGACTAGATTTTTACGAGCGAGCGAGCAACGATCACAATTTCCAAGCTACACTTATACCTTCTATTGCCTGCATGTATTTCCTGTTATTACCTAACTTTGTGAGCGGTTACGGACCTCATGTTGCACTGTACAGTGTGGAAATATTACTATTTATGTGAAACTATTGATAAACTGTAAACTTTTGCCAGTAGGCAATTCGATAAACACTTCCGGCTCCTCGGACTGGTGCGAATATATCAATGTCCCTATGTGCCAAACCGTTGGATTGTGACACACCTTTACGAGACCCTGGCTCGCTGCGCTCGCCCGAAAACTATAGCCTAACCTAAAACCAATCCCGCTTGCGTTCGTCATTCTATATGTTGGCGACTTATTTCAAATTTGGGGACGTGTCGGATCGGTTGTGAGGTTGGACAAGATTTTTACGAGCGAGCGGTGCGAGCGAGCAACGATCACAATTTCCAAGCTACACTTATACCTTCTATTGCCTTGCATGTATTTCCTGTTATTACCTCACTTTGTGAGCGATTACGGTCCTCATGTTGCACTGTACAGTGTGGAAATATTACTTTTTATGTGAAATTATTGATAAACTGTAAACTTTTTTCAGTAGGCAATTCGATAAACACTTCCGGCTCCTCGGACTGGTGCGAATATTTCAATGTCCCTATGTGCCAAACCGTTGGTTTGTGACACTCCTTTTCACGTCAATCGCTCGCTGCGCTCGCTCGAAAACTATAGCCTAACCTAAAACCAATCCCTCTTGCGTTCGTCATTCGATATGGAGGCGACTTATTTCAAATTTTGGAACGTGTCGGATCGGTTGTGAGGTTGGACTAGATTTTTACGAGCGAGCGAGCAACGATCACAATTTCCAAGCTATACATATACCTTATATTGCCTTGCATATATTTCGTGTTATTGTCTAATTTTGTCAGACATTTCTGACATCACATTGCACTGTACTATGTGGAAATGTTGCTATTTATGTGAAACTGTTCATAAACTGTAAAATTTGTCACTAGGCAATTCTTTAAACACTTCCGGCTCCTCGGGCTGGTGCGAATATTTCAATGTCCGTATGTGCCAAACCGTTGGTTTGTGACACTCCTTTTCACGTCAATCGCTCGCTGCGCTCGCTCGAAAACTATAGCCTAACCTAAAACCAATCCCGCTTGCGTTCGACATTCGATATGGAGGCGACGTATTTCACATTTGGGAACGTATCCGATCGGTTGTGAGGTTGGGCTAGATTTTTACGAGCGAGCGGAGCGAGCGAGCAACGATCACAATTTCCAAGCTATACATATACCTTATATTGCCTTGCATATATTTCGTGTTATTGCCTAATTTTGTCAGACATTTCTGACATCACATTGCACTGTACTATGTGGAAATGTTGCTATTTATGTGAAACTGTTCATAAACTGTAAACTTATGTCACTAGGCAATTCGATAAACACTTCCGGCTCCTCGGGCTGGTGCGAATATTTCAATGTCCCTATGTGCCAAACCGTTGGTTTGTGACACTCCTTTACACGACCCTCGCACGCCGCGCTCGCTCGAAAACTATAGCCTAACCTAAAACCAATCCCGCTTGCGTTCGTCATTCGATATGGAGGCGACTTATTTCAAATTTGGGAACGTGTCGGATCGGTTGTGAGGTTGGACTAGATTTTTACGAGCGAGCGGAGCGAGCGAGCAACGATCACAATTTCCAAGCTATACATATACCTTATATTGCCTTGCATATATTTCGTGTTATTGCCTAATTTTGTCAGACATTTCTGACATCACATTGCACTGTACTATGTGGAAATGTTGCTATTTATGTGAAACTGTTCATAAACTGTAAACTTTTGTCACTAGGCAATTCGATAAACACTTCCGGCTCCTCGGGCTGGTGCGAAAATTTCAATGTCCCTATGTGGCAAACCGTTGGCTTGTGACACACCTTTACACGGCCCTCGCTCGCAGCGATCGCTCGAAAACTATAGCCTAACCTAAAACCAATCCCGCTTGCGTTCGTCATTCGATATGCAGGCGACTTATTTCACATTTGGGAACGTATCCGATCGGTTATGAGGTTGGGCTAGATTTTTTCGAGCGAGCGGAGCGAGCGAGCAACGATCACAATTTCCATGCTACACTTATAACTTCTATTGCTTTGCATATATTTCCTGTCATTACCTAATTTTGTAAGCGATTACGGACCTCATGTTGCACTGTACAGTGTGGAAATATTACTATTATGTGAAACTATTGATAAACTGTAAACTTTTGTCAGTAGGCAATTCGATAAACACTTCCGGCTCCTCAGGCTGGTGCGAATATTTCAATGTCCCCATGTGGCAAACCGTTGACTTGTGACACACCTTTACACGACCCTCGCTCGCAGCGATCGCTCGAAAACTATAGCCTAACCTAAAACCAATCCCTCTTGCGGTCGTCATTCGATATGGAGGCGACTTATTTCAAATTTGGGAACGAGTCGGATCGGTTGTGAGGTTGGACTAGATTTTTACGAGCGAGCGGAGCGAGCGAGCAACGATCACAATTTCCAAGCTATACATATACCTTATATTGCCTTGCATATATTTCGTGTTATTGTCTAATTTTGTCAGACATTTCTGACATCACATTGCACTGTACTATGTGGAAATGTTGCTATTTATGTGAAACTGTTCATAAACTGTAAACTTTTGTCACTAGGCAATTCGATAAACACTTCCGGCTCCTCGGGCTGGTGCGAATATTTCAATGTCCCTATGTGGCAAACCGTTGGCTTGTGACACACCTTTACACGACCCTCGTTCGCAGCGATCGCTCGAAAACTATAGCCTAACCTAAAACCAATCCCGCTTGCGTTCGTCATTCGATATGCAGGCGACTTATTTCACATTTGGGAATGTGTCGGATCGGTTGTGAGGTTGGGCTAGATTTTTACGAGCGAGCGGAGCGAGCGAGCAACGATCACAATTTCCATGCTACACTTATAACTTCTATTGCTTTGCATATATTTCCTGTCATTACCTAATTTTGTAAGCGATTACGGACCTCATGTTGCACTGTACAGTGTGGAAATATTACTATTATGTGAAACTATTGATAAACTGTAAACTTTTGTCAGTAGGCTATTCGATAAACACTTCCGGCTCCTCAGGCTGGTGCGAATATTTCAATGTCCCCATGTGCCAAACCGTTGGTTTGTGACACACCTTTATGCGACCCTCGCTCGCCGCGCTCGCTCGAAAACTATAGCCTAATCTAAACCATTCCCACTTGCGTTCCTTATACGATATGTTGGCGACTTATTTCAAATTTGGGAACGTATCCGATCGGCTGTGAGGTTGGGCTAGATTTTCACGAGCGAGCGGAGCGTGTGAGCAACGATCACAATTTCCAAGCTACACTTATAACTTCTATTGCTTTGCATATATTTCCTGTTATTACCTAATTTTGTGAGCGATTACGGACCTCATGTTGCACTGTACAGTATGGAAATATTACTATTATGTGAAACTATTGATAAACTGTAAGCTTTTGTCAGTAGGCAATTCGATAAACACTTCCGGCTCCACAGGCTGGTGCGAATATTTCAATGTCCCCATGTGGCAACCCGTTGGTTTGTGACACACCTTTACGCGACCCCCGCTCGCCGCGCTCGCTCGAAAACTGTAGCCTAACCTAAAACCAATCCCTCTTGCGGTCGTCATTCGATATGGAGGCGACTTATTTCAAATTTGGGAACGTGTCGGATCGGTTGAGAGGTTGGACTAGATTTTTACGAGCGAGCGAGCAACGATCACAATTTCCAAGCTACACTTATACCTTCTATTGCCTGCATGTATTTCCTGTTATTACCTAACTTTGTGAGCGGTTACGGACCTCATGTTGCACTGTACAGTGTGGAAATATTACTATTTATGTGAAACTATTGATAAACTGTAAACTTTTGCCAGTAGGCAATTCGATAAACACTTCCGGCTCCTCGGACTGGTGCGAATATATCAATGTCCCTATGTGCCAAACCGTTGGATTGTGACACACCTTTACGAGACCCTGGCTCGCTGCGCTCGCCCGAAAACTATAGCCTAACCTAAAACCAATCCCGCTTGCGTTCGTCATTCTATATGTTGGCGACTTATTTCAAATTTGGGGACGTGTCGGATCGGTTGTGAGGTTGGACAAGATTTTTACGAGCGAGCGAGCAACGATCACAATTTCCAAGCTATACATATACCTTATATTGCCTTGCATATATTTCGTGTTATTGCCTAATATTTTCAGACATTTCTGACATCACATTGCACTGTACTATGTGGAAATGTTGCTATTTATGTGAAACTGTCCATAAACTGTAAACTTTTGTCACTTGGCAATTCTTTAAACACTTCCGTCACCTCGGGCTGGTGCGAATATTTCAATGTCCCTATGTGCCAAACCGTTGGTTTGTGACACTCCTTTTCACGTCAATCGCTCGCTGCGCTCGCTCGAAAACTATAGCCTAACCTAAAACCAATCCCGCTTGCGTTCGTCATTCGATATGTTGGCGACTTATTTCAAATTTGGGAATGTGTCGGATCGGTTGTGAGGTTGGGCTAGATTTTTACGAGCGAGCGGAGCGAGCGAGCAACGATCACAATTTCCAAGCTACACTTATACCTTCTATTGCCTTGCATGTATTTCCTGTTATTACCTCACTTTGTGAGCGATTACGGTCCTCATGTTGCACTGTACAGTGTGGAAATATTACTTTTTATGTGAAATTATTGATAAACTGTAAACTTTTTTCAGTAGGCAATTCGATAAACACTTCCGGCTCCTCGGACTGGTGCGAATATTTCAATGTCCCTATGTGCCAAACCGTTGGTTTGTGACACTCCTTTTCACGTCAATCGCTCGCTGCGCTCGCTCGAAAACTATAGCCTAACCTAAAACCAATCCCTCTTGCGTTCGTCATTCGATATGGAGGCGACTTATTTCAAATTTTGGAACGTGTCGGATCGGTTGTGAGGTTGGACTAGATTTTTACGAGCGAGCGAGCAACGATCACAATTTCCAAGCTATACATATACCTTATATTGCCTTGCATATATTTCGTGTTATTGCCTAATATTGTCAGACATTTCTGACATCACATTGCACTGTACTATGTGGAAATGTTGCTATTTATGTGAAACTGTTCATAAACTGTAAACTTTTGTCACTAGGCAATTCGATAAACACTTCCGGCTCCTCAGGCTGGTGCGAATATTTCAATGTCCCTATGTGCCAAACCGTTGGTTTGTGACACTCCTTTTCACGTCAATCGCTCGCTGCGCTCGCTCGAAAACTATGGCCTAACCTAAAACAAATCCCGCTTGCGTTCGTCATTTGATATGTTGGCGACTTATTTCAAATTTGGGAATGTGTCGGATCGGTTGTGAGGTTGGGCTAGATTTTTACGAGCGAGCGGAGCGAGCGAGCAACGATCACAATTTCCAAGCTACACTTATACCTTCTATTGCCTGCATGTATTTCCTGTTATTACCTAACTTTGTGAGCGGTTACGGACCTCATGTTGCACTGTACAGTGTGGAAATATTACTATTTATGTGAAACTATTGATAAACTGTAAACTTTTGCCAGTAGGCAATTCGATAAACACTTCCGGCTCCTCGGACTGGTGCGAATATTTCAATGTCCCTATGTGCCAAACCGTTGGTTTGTGACACACCTTTACGAGACCCTGGCTCGCTGCGCTCGCCCGAAAACTATAGCCTAACCTAAAACCAATCCCGCTTGCGTTCGTCATTCGATATGGTGGCGACTTATTTCAAATTTGGGAATGTGTCGGATCGGTTGTGAGGTTGGACTAGATTTTTACGAGCGAGCGGAGCGAGCGAGCAACGATCACAATTCCCAAGCTATACATATACCTTATATTGCCTTGCATATATTTCGTGTTATTGTCTAATTTTGTCAGACATTTCTGACATCACATTGCACTGTACTATGTGGAAATGATGCTATTTATGTGAAACTGTTCATAAACTGTAAACTTTTGTCACTAGGCAATTCTTTAAACACTTCCGGCTCCTCCGGCTGGTGCGAATATTTCAATGTCCCTATGTGCCAAACCGTTGGTTTCTGACACACCTTTACGCGACCCTCTATCGCCGCGCTCGCTCGAAAACTATAGCCTAATCTAAACCATTCCCTCTTGCGGTCGTTATACGATATGTTGGCGGCTTATTTCAAATTTGGGAATGTGTCGGATCGGTTGTGTGGTTGGGCTATATTTTTACGAGCGAGCGGAGCGAGCGAGCAACGATCACAATTTCCAAGCCACATTTATACCTTCTACTGCCTTGCATATATTTCCTGTTATTACCTAATTTTGTAAGCGATTACGGACATCATGTTACACTGTACAGTCTGGAAATGTTACCATTTATGTGAAACTATTGATAAACTGTAAACTTTTGTCAGTAGGCTATTCGATAAACACTTCCGGCTCCTCAGGCTGGTGCGAATATTTCAATGTCGCTATGTGCCAAACCGTTGGTTTGTGACACTCCTTTTCACGTCAATCGCTCGCTGCGCTCGCTCGAAAACTATAGCCTAATCTAAACCATTCCCACTTGCGTTCCTTATACGATATGTTGGCGACTTATTTCAAATTTGGGAACGTGTCGGATCGGTTGTGAGGTTGGACTAGATTTTTACGAGCGAGCGGAGCGAGCGAGCAACGACCACAATTTCCAAGCTATACATATATCTTATATTGCCTTGCATATATTTCGTGTTATTGCCTAATATTTTCAGACATTTCTGAAATCACATTGCACTGTACTATGTGGAAATGTTGCTATTTATGTGAAACTTTTCATAAATTGCAAACTTTTGTCACTAGGCAATTCGATAAACACTTCCGGCTCCTCGGGCTGGTGCGAATATTTCAATGTCGCTATGTGCCAAACCGTTGGTTTGTGACACTCCTTTTCACGTCAATCGCTCGCTGCGCTCGCTCGAAAACTATAGCCTAACCTAAAACCAATCCCGCTTGCGTTCGTCATTCTATATGTTGGCGACTTATTTCAAATTTGGGGACGTGTCGGATCGGTTGTGAGGTTGGACAAGATTTTTACGAGCGAGCGAGCAACGATCACAATTTCCAAGCTATACATATACCTTATATTGCCTTGCATATATTTCGTGTTATTGCCTAATATTTTCAGACATTTCTGACATCACATTGCACTGTACTATGTGGAAATGTTGCTATTTATGTGAAACTGTTCATAAACTGTAAACTTTTGTCACTTGGCAATTCTTTAAACACTTCCGTCACCTCGGGCTGGTGCGAATATTTCAATGTCCCTATGTGCCAAACCGTTGGTTTGTGACACTCCTTTTCACGTCAATCGCTCGCTGCGCTCGCTCGAAAACTATAGCCTAACCTAAAACCAATCCCGCTTGCGTTCGTCATTCGATATGTTGGCGACTTATTTCAAATTTGGGAATGTGTCGGATCGGTTGTGAGGTTGGGCTAGATTTTTACGAGCGAGCGGAGCGAGCGAGCAACGATCACAATTTCCAAGCTACACTTATACCTTCTATTGCCTTGCATGTATTTCCTGTTATTACCTCACTTTGTGAGCGATTACGGTCCTCATGTTGCACTGTACAGTGTGGAAATATTACTTTTTATGTGAAATTATTGATAAACTGTAAACTTTTTTCAGTAGGCAATTCGATAAACACTTCCGGCTCCTCGGACTGGTGCGAATATTTCAATGTCCCTATGTGCCAAACCGTTGGTTTGTGACACTCCTTTTCACGTCAATCGCTCGCTGCGCTCGCTCGAAAACTATAGCCTAACCTAAAACCAATCCCTCTTGCGTTCGTCATTCGATATGGAGGCGACTTATTTCAAATTTTGGAACGTGTCGGATCGGTTGTGAGGTTGGACTAGATTTTTACGAGCGAGCGAGCAACGATCACAATTTCCAAGCTATACATATACCTTATATTGCCTTGCATATATTTCGTGTTATTGCCTAATATTGTCAGACATTTCTGACATCACATTGCACTGTACTATGTGGAAATGTTGCTATTTATGTGAAACTGTTCATAAACTGTAAACTTTTGTCACTAGGCAATTCGATAAACACTTCCGGCTCCTCAGGCTGGTGCGAATATTTCAATGTCCCTATGTGCCGAACCGTTGGTTTGTGACACTCCTTTTCACGTCAATCGCTCGCTGCGCTCGCTCGAAAACTATAGCCTAAACTAAAACCAATCCCGCTTGCGTTCGTCATTTGATATGGTGGCGACTTATTTGAAATTTGGGAACGTGTCCGATCGGTTGTGAGGTTGGGCTAGATTTTTACAAGCGAGAGGAGCGAGCGAGCAACGATCACAATTTCCAAGCCACACTTATACCTTCTACTGCCTTGCATATATTTCCTGTTATTACCTAATTTTGTAAGCGATTACGGACATCATGTTACACTGTACAGTGTGGAAATATTACCATTTATGTGAAACTATTGATAAACTGCAAACTTTTGTCAGTAGGCTATTCGATAAACACTTCCGGCTCCTCAGGCTGGTGCGAATATTTCAATGTCGCTATGTGCCAAACCGTTGGTTTGTGACACTCCTTTTCACGTCAATCGCTCGCCACGCTCGCTCGAAAACTATAGCCTAATCTAAACCATTCCCACTTGCGTTCCTTATACGATATGTTGGCGACTTATTTCAAATTTGGGAACGTATCCGATCGGTTGTGAGGTTGGGCTAGATTTTTACGAGCGAGCGGAGCGAGTGAGCAACGATCACAATTTCCAAGCTACACTTATAACTTCTATTGCTTTGGATATATTTCCTGTTATTACCTAATTTTGTGAGCGATTACGGACCTCATGTTGCACTGTACAGTATGGAAATATTACTATTATGTGAAACTATTGATAAACTGTAAACTTTTGTCAGTAGGCAATTCGATAAACACTTCCGGCTCCTCAGGCTGGTGCGAATATTTCAATGTCCCCATGTGCCAATCCGTTGGTTTGTGACACACCTTTACGCGATCCTCGCACGCCGCGCTCGCTCGAAAAGCTATAGCCTATTCTTAACCATTCCCTCTTGCGGTCGTTATACGATATGTTGGCGACTTATTTCAAATTTGGGAATGTGTCGGATCGGTTGTGAGGTTGGACTAGATTTTTACGAGCGAGCGGAGCGAGCGAGCAAACGATCACAATTTCCAAGCTATACATATACCTTATATTGCCTTGCATATATTTCGTGTTATTGCCTAATATTTTCAGACATTTCTGAAATCACATTGCACTGTACTATGTGGAAATGTTGCTATTTATGTGAAACTTTTCATAAACTGCAAACTTTTGTCACTAGGCAATTCGATAAACACTTCCGGCTCCTCGGGCTGGTGCGAATATTTCAATGTCCCTATGTGCCAAACCGTTGGTTTGTGACACACCCCTTACGAGACCCTGGCTCGCTGCGCTCGCTCGAAAACTATAGCCTAACCTAAAACCAATCCCGCTTGCGTTCGTCATTTGATATGGTGGCGACTTATTTCAAATTTGGGAACGTGTCCGATCAGTTGTGAGGTTGGGCTAGATTTTTACGAGCGAGCGGCGCGAGCGAGCAACGATCACAATTTCCAAGCCACACTTATACCTTCTACTGCCTTGCATATATTTCCTGTTATTACCTAATTTTGTAAGCGATTACGGACATCATGTTACACTGTACAGTGTGGAAATATTACCATTTATGTGAAACTATTGATAAACTGTAAACTTTTGTCAGTAGGCTATTCGATAAACACTTCCGGCACCTCAGGCTGGTGCGAATATTTCAATGTCCCCATGTGCCAAACCGTTGGTTTGTGACACACCTTTACGCGACCCTCGCTCGCCACGCTCGCTCGAAAACTATAGCCTAACCTAAAACATTCCCACTTGCGTTCCTTATACGATATGTTGGCCACTTATTTCAAATTTGGGAACGTGTCGGATCGGTTGTGAGGTTGGACTAGATTTTTACGAGCGAGCGGAGCGAGCGAGCAACGATCACAATTTCCAAGCTATACATATATCTTATATTGCCTTGCATATATTTCGTGTTATTGCCTAATATTTTCAGACATTTCTGAAATCACATTGCACTGTACTATGTGGAAATGTTGCTATTTATGTGAAACTGTTCATAAACTGTAAACTTTTGTCACTAGGCAATTCGATAAACACTTCCGGCTCCTCGGGCTGGTGCGAATATTTCAATGTCCCTATGTGCCAAACCGTTGGTTTGTGACACTCCTTTTCACGTCAATCGCTCGCTGCGCTCGCTCGAAAACTATAGCCTAACCTAAAACCAATCCCGCTTGCGTTCGTCATTCTATATGTTGGCGACTTATTTCAAATTTGGGGACGTGTCGGATCGGTTGTGAGGTTGGACAAGATTTTTACGAGCGACCGAGCAACGATCACAATTTCCAAGCTATACATATACCTTATATTGCCTTGCATATATTTCGTGTTATTGCCTAATATTTTCAGACATTTCTGACATCACATTGCACTGTACTATGTGGAAATGTTGCTATTTATGTGAAACTGTTCATAAACTGTAAACTTTTGTCACTTGGCAATTCGATAAACACTTCCGGCTCCTCGGACTGGTGCGAATATTTCAATGTCCCTATGTGCCAAACCGTTGGTTTGTGACACACCTTTACGAGACCCTGGCTCGCTGCGATCGCTCGAAAACTATAGCCTAACCTAAAACCAATCCCGCTTGCGTTCGTCATTCGATATGGTGGCGACTTATTTCAAATTTGGGAATGTGTCGGATCAGTTGTGAGGTTGGGCTAGATTTTTACGTGCGAGCGGAGCGAGCGAGCAACGATCACAATTTCCAAGCTATACATATACCTTATATTGCCTTGCATATATTTCGTGTTATTGCCTAATCTTGTCAGACATTTCTGACATCACATTGCATTGTACTATGTGGAAATGTTGCTATTTATGTGAAACTGTTCATAAACTGTAAACTTTTGTCACTAGGCAATTCGATAAACACTTCCGGCTCCTCGGGCTGGTGCGAATATTTCAATGTCCCTATGTGCCAAACCGTTGGTTTGTGACACTCCTTTACACGACCCTCGCTCGCCGCGCTCGCTCGAAAACTATAGCCTAACCTAAAACCAATCCCGCTTGCGTTCGTCATTCGATATGGAGGCGACTTATTTAAAATTTGGGAACGTGTCGGATCGGTTGTGAGGTTGGACTAGATTTTTACGAGCGAGCGGAGCGAGCGAGCAACGATCACAATTTCCAAGCTATACATATACCTTATATTGCCTTGCATATATTTCGTGTTATTGTCTAATTTTGTCAGACATTTCTGACATCACATTGCACTGTACTATGTGGAAATGTTGCTATTTATGTGATACTGTTCATAAACTGTAAACTTTTGTCACTAGGCAATTCTTTAAACTCTTCCGGCTCCTCGGGCTGGTGCGAATATTTCAATGTCCGTATGTGCCAAACCGTTGGTTTGTGACACTCCTTTTCACGTCAATCGCTCGCTGCGCTCGCTCGAAAACTATAGCCTAACCTAAAACCAATCCCGCTTGCGTTCGACATTCGATATGGAGGCGACTTATTTCACATTTGGGAACGTATCCGATCGGTTGTGAGGTTGGGCTAGATTTTTACGAGCGAGCGGAGCGAGTGAGCAACGATCACAATTTCCAAGCTATACATATACCTTATATTGCCTTGCATATATTTCGTGTTATTGCCTAATTTTGTCAGACATTTCTGACATCACATTGCACTGTACTATGTGGAAATGTTGCTATTTATGTGAAACTGTTCATAAACTGATAACTTTTGTCACTAGGCAATTCGATGAACACTTCCGGCTCCTCGGGCTGGTGCGAATATTTCAATGTCCCTATGTGGCAAACCGTTGGTTTGTGACACTCCTTTTCACGTCAATCGCTCGCTGCGCTCGCTCGAAAACTATAGCCTAACCTAAAACCAATGCCGCTTGCGTTCGTCATTCGATATGGAGGCGACTTATTTCACATTTGGGAACGTGTCCGATCTGTTGTGAGGTTGGGCTAGATTGTTACGAGCGAGCGGAGCGAGCGAGCAACGATCACCATTTCCAAGCTACACTTATACCTTCTATTGCTTTGCATATATTTCCTGTTATTACCTAATATTGTAAGCGATTACGGACATCATGTTATACTGTACAGTGTGGATATATTACTATTTATGTGAAACTATTGATAAACTGTAAACTTTTGTCAGTAGGCTATTCGATAATACTTCCGGCTCCTCAGGCTGGTGCGAATATTTCAATGTCCCCATGTGCCAAACCGTTGGTTTGTGACACACCTTTACGCGACCCTCGCTCGCCGCGCTCGCTCGAAAACTATAGCCTAATCTAAACCATTCCCACTTGCGTTCCTTATACGATATGTTGGCGACTTATTTCAAATTTGGGAACGTGTCGGATCGGTTGTGAGGTTGGACTAGATTTTTACGAGCGAGCGGAGCGAGCGAGCAACGATCACAATTTCCAAGCTATACATGTACCTTATATTGCCTTGCATATATTTCGTGTTATTGCCTAATTTTGTCAGACATTTCTGACATCACATTGCACTGTACTATGTGGAAATGTTGCTATTTATGTGAAACTGTTCATAAACTGTAAACTTTTGTCACTAGGCAATTCTTTAAACACTTCCGGCACCTCGGGCTGGTGCGAATATTTCAATGTCCCTATGTGCCAAACCGTTGGTTCGTGACACTCCTTTTCACGTCAATCGCTCGCTGCGCTCGCTCGAAAACTATAGCCTAACCAAAAACCAATCCCGCTTGCGTTCGTCATTCGATATGGAGGCGACTTATTTCACATTTGGGAACGTGTCCGATCGGTTGTGAGGTTGGGCTAGATTTTTACGAGCGAGCGGAGCGAGCGAGCAACGATCACAATTTCCAAGCTACACTTATACCTTCTATTGCTTTGCATATGTTTCCTGGTATTACCTAACTTTGTGAGCGATTACGGACCTCATGTTGCACTGTACATTATGGAAATATTACTATTATGTGAAACTATTGATAAACTGTAAGCTTTTGTCAGTAGGCAATTCGATAAACACTTCCGGCTCCACAGGCTGGTGCGAATATTTCAATGTCCCCATGTGGCAACCCGTTGGTTTGTGACACACCTTTACGCGACCCTCGCTCGCCGCGCTCGCTCGAAAACTGTAGCCTAACCTAAAACCAATCCCTCTTGCGGTCGTCATTCGATATGGAGGCGACATATTTCAAATTTGGGAACGTATCCGATCGGTTGTGAGGTTGGGCTAGATTTTTACGAGCGAGCGGAGCGAGTGAGCAACGATCACAATTTCCAAGCTACACTTATAACTTCTATTGCTTTGCATATATTTCCTGTTATTACCTAATTTTGTGAGCGATTACGGACCTCATGTTGCACTGTACAGTATGGAAATATTACTATTATGTGAAACTATTGATAAACTGTAAACTTTTGTCAGTAGGCAATTCGATAAACATTTCCGGCTCCTCAGGCTGGTGCGAATATTTCAATGTCCCCATGTGCCAATCCGTTGGTTTGTGACACACCTTTACGCGATCCTCGCACGCCGCGCTCGCTCGATAACTATAGCCTATTCTTAACCATTCCCTCTTACGGTCGTTATACGATATGTTGGCGACTTATTTCAAATTTGGGAATGTGTCGGATCGGTTGTGAGGTTGGGCTATATTTTTACGAGCGAGCGGAGCGAGCGAGCAACGATCACAATTTCCAAGCCACACTTATACCTTCTACTGCCTTGCATATATTTCCTGTTATTACCTAATATTGTAAGCGATTACGGACATCTTGTTACACTGTACAGTGTGGATATATTACTATTTATGTGAAACTATTGATAAACTGTAAACTTTTGTCAGTAGGCTATTCGATAAACACTTCCGTCTCCTCGGGCTGGTGCGAATATTTCAATGTCCCTATGTGCCAAACCGTTGGTTTGTGACACACCTGTACGCGACCCTCGCTCGCCGCGCTCGCTCGAAAACTATAGCCTAACCTAAAACCAATCCCGCTTGCGTTCGTCATTCGATATGGAGGCGACTTATTTCAAATTTGGGAACGTGTCGGATCGGTTGTGAGGTTGGACTAGATTTGTACGAGCGAGCGGAGCGAGCGATCAACGATCACAATTTCCAAGCTATACATATACATTATATTGCCTTGCATATATTTCGTGTTATTGCCTAATTTTGTCAGACATTTCTGACATCACATTGCACTGTACTATGTGGAAATGTTGCTATTTATGTGAAACTGTTCATAAACTGTAAACTTTTGTCACTAGGCAATTCGATAAACACTACCGGCTCCTCGGGCTGGTGCGAATATTTCAATGTCCCTATGTGCCAAACCGTTGGTTTGTGACACTCCTTTACACGACCCTCGCCCGCCGCGCTCGCTCGAAAACTATAGCCTAACCTAAAACCAATCCCTCTTGCGGTCGTCATTCGATATGGAGGCGACTTATTTGAAATTTGGGAACGTGTCGGATCGGTTGTGAGGTTGGACTAGATTTTTACGATCGAGCGGAGCGAGCGAGCAACGATCTCAATTTCCAAGCCACACTTATACCTTCTACTGCCTTGCATATATTTCCTGTTATTACCTAATTTTGTAAGCGATTACGGACATCATGTTACACTGTACAGTGTGGAAATATTACCATTTATGTGAAACTATTGATAAACTGTAAACTTTTGTCACTAGGCAATTCGATAAACACTTCCGTCTCCTCGGGCTGGTGCGAATATTTCAATGTCCCTATGTGCCAAACCGTTGGTTTGTGACACACCTGTACGCGACCCTCGCTCGCCGCGCTCGCTCGAAAACTATAGCCTAACCTAAAACCAATCCCGCTTGCGTTCGTCATTCGATATGGAGGCGACTTATTTCAAATTTGGGAACGTGTCGGATCGGTTGTGAGGTTGGACTAGATTTGTACGAGCGAGCGGAGCGAGCGATCAACGATCACAATTTCCAAGCTATACATATACCTTATATTGCCTTGCATATATTTCGTGTTATTACCTAATTTTGTCAGCCATTTCGGACATCACATTGCACTGTACTATGTGGAAATTGTACTATTTATGTAAAAATATTCACAAACTGTAAACTTTTGTCAGTAGGCAATTCTTTAAACACTTCCGGCTCCTCGGGCTGGTGCGAATATTTCAATGTCCCTATGTGCCAAACCGTTGGTTTGTGACACTCCTTTACACGACCCTCGCCCGCCGCGCTCGCTCGAAAACTATAGCCTAACCTAAAACCAATCCCTCTTGCGGTCGTCATTCGATATGGAGGCGACTTATTTGAAATTTGGGAACGTGTCGGATCGGTTGTGAGGTTGGACTAGATTTTTACGAGCGAGCGGAGCGAGCGAGCAACGATCACAATTTCCAAGCTATACATATACCTTATATTGCCTTGCATATATTTCGTGTTATTGCCTAATTTTGTCAGACATTTCTGACATCACATTGCACTGTACTATGTGGAAATGTTGCTATTTATGTGAAACTGTTCATAAACTGTAAACTTTTGTCACTAGGCAATTCTTTAAACACTTCCGGCTCCTCGGGCTGGTGCGAATATTTCAATGTCCCTATGTGTCAAACCGTTGGTTTGTGACACTCCTTTTCACGTCAATCGCTCGCTGCGCTCGCTCGAAAACTATAGCCTAACCTAAAACCAATCCCGCTTGCGTTCGTCATTCGATATGGAGGCGACTTATTTCACATTTGGGAACGTGCCCGATCGGTTGTGAGGTTGGGCTAGATTTTTACGAGCGAGCGGAGCGAGCGATCAACGATCACAATTTCCAAGCTATACATATACATTATATTGCCTTGCATATATTTCGTGTTATTGCCTAATTTTGTCAGCCATTTCGGACATCACATTGCACTGTACTATGTGGAAATTGTACTATTTATGTAAAAATATTCACAAACTGTAAACTTTTGTCAGTAGGCAATTCTTTAAACACTTCCGGCTCCTCGGGCTGGTGCGAATATTTCAATGTCCCTATGTGCCAAACCGTTGGTTCGTGACACTCCTTTTCACGTCAATCGCTCGCTGCGCTCGCTCGAAAACTATAGCCTAACCTAAAACCAATCCCGCTTGCGTTCGTCATTCGATATGGAGGCGACTTATTTCACATTTGGGAACGTGTCCGATCGGTTGTGAGGTTGGGCTAGATTTTTACGAGCGAGCGGAGCGAGCGAGCAACGATCACAATTTCCAAGCTACACTTATACCTTCTATTGCTTTGCATATATTTCCTGGTATTACCTAACTTTGTGAGCGATTACGGACCTCATGTTGCACTGTACACTATGGAAATATTACTATTATGTGAAACTATTGATAAACTGTAAGCTTTTGTCAGTAGGCAATTCGATAAACACTTCCGGCTCCACAGGCTGGTGCGAATATTTCAATGTCCCCATGTGGCAACCCGTTGGTTTGTGACACACCTTTACGCAACCCTCGCTCGCCGCGCTCGCTCGAAAACTGTAGCCTAACCTAAAACCAATCCCTCTTGCGGTCGTCATTCGATATGGAGGCGACTTATTTCAAATTTGGGAACGTATCCGATCGGTTGTGAGGTTGGGCTAGATTTTTACGAGCGAGCGGAGCGAGCGAGCAACGATCACATTTTCCAAGCTACACTTATAACTTCTATTGCTTTGCATATATTTCCTGTTATTACCTAATTTTGTGAGCGATTACGGACCTCATGTTGCACTGTACAGTATGGAAATATTACTATTATGTGAAACTATTGATAAACTGTAAACTTTTGTCAGTAGGCAATTCGATAAACACTTCCGGCTCCTCAGGCTGGTGCGAATATTTCAATGTCCCCATGTGCCAATCCGTTGGTTTGTGACACACCTTTACGCGATCCTAGCACGCCGCGCTCGCTCGAAAACTATAGCCTATTCTTAACCATTCCCTCTTGCGGTCGTTATACGATATGTTGGCGACTTATTTCAAATTTGGGAATGTGTCGGATCGGTTGTGAGGTTGGGCTATATTTTTACGAGCGAGCGGAGCGAGCGAGCAACGATCACAATTTCCAAGCCACACTTATACCTTCTACTGCCTTGCATATATTTCCTGTTATTACCTAATATTGTAAGCGATTACGGACATCTTGTTACACTGTACAGTGTGGATATATTACTATTTATGTGAAACTATTGATAAACTGTAAACTTTTGTCAGTAGGCTATTCGATAAACACTTCCGGCTCCACAGGCTGGTGCGAATATTTCAATGTCCCCATGTGCCAAACCGTTGGTTTGTGACACTCCTTTTCACGTCAATCGCTCGCTGCGCTCGCTCGAAAACTATAGCCTAACCTAAAACCAATCCCGCTTGCGTTCGTCATTCGATATGGAGGCGACTTATTTCACATTTGGGAACGTGTCCGATCGGTTGTGAGGTTGGGCTAGATTTTTACGAGCGAGCGGAGCGAGCGAGCAACGATCACAATTTCCAAGCTACACTTATACCTTCTATTGCTTTGCATATATTTCCTGGTATTACCTAACTTTGTGAGCGATTACGGACCACATGTTGCACTGTACAGTATGGAAATATTACTATTATGTGAAACTATTGATAAACTGTAAACTTTTGTCAGTAGGCTATTCGATAAACACTTCCGGCTCCACAGGCTGGTGCGAATATTTCAATGTCACCATGTGCCAAACCGTTGGTTTGCGACACACCTTTACGCGACCCTCGCTCGCCGCGCTCGCTCGAAAACTATAGCCTAACCTAAAACCAATCCCGCTTGCGTTCGTCATTCGATATGGAGGCGACTTATTTCACATTTGGGAACGTGTCGGATCGGTTGTGAGGTTGGACTAGATTTGTACGAGCGAGCGGAGCGAGCGATCAACGATCACAATTTCCAAGCTATACATATACCTTATATTGCCTTGCATATATTTCGTGTTATTGCCTAATTTTGTCAGACATTTCTGACATCACATTGCACTGTACTATGTGGAAATGTTACTATTTATGTGAAACTGTTCATAAACTGTAAACTTTTGTCACTAGGCAATTCGATAAACACTTCCGGCTCCTCGGGCTGGTGCGAATATTTCAATGTCCCTATGTGCCAAACCGTTGGTTTGTGACACTCCTTTTCACGTCAATCGCTCGCTGCGCTCGCTCGAAAACTATAGCCTAACCTAAAACCAATCCCGCTTGCGTTCGTCATTCGATATGGAGGCGACTTATTTCACATTTGGGAACGTGTCCGATCGGTTGTGAGGTTGGGCTAGATTTTTACGAGCGAGCGGAGCGAGTGAGCAACGATCACAATTTCCAAGCTACACTTATACCTTCTATTGCTTTGCATATATTTCCAGTTATTACCTAACTTTGTGAGCGATTACGGACCTCATGTTGCACTGTACAGTGTTGAAATATTACTATTTATGTGAAACTATTGATAAACTGTAAACATTTGTCAGTAGGCTATTCGATAAACACTTCCGGCTCCTCAGACTGGTGCGAATATTTCAATGTCCCCATGTGCCAAACCGTTGGTTTGTGACACACCTTTACGCGGCCCTCGCTCGCCGCGCTCGCTCGGAAACTATAGCCTAACCTAAAACCAATCCCGCTTGCGTTCGTCATTCGATATGGAGGCGACTTATTTCACATTTGGGAACGTGTCGGATCGGTTGTGAGGTTGGACTAGATTTGTACGAGCGAGCGGAGCGAGCGATCAACGATCACAATTTCCAAGCTATACATATACCTTATATTGCCTTGCATATATTTCGTGTTATTGCCTAATTTTGTCAGACATTTCTGACATCACATTGCACTGTACTATGTGGAAATGTTGCTATTTATGTGAAACTGTTCATAAACTGTAAACTTTTGTCACTAGGCAATTCGATAAACACTTCCGGCTCCTCTGGCTGGTGCGAATATTTCATAGTCCCTATGTGCCAAGCCGTTGGTTTGTGACACTCCTTTTCACGTCAATCGCTCGCTGCGCTCGCTCGAAAACTATAGCCTAACCTAAAACCAATCCCGCTTGCGTTCGTCATTCGATATGGAGGCGACTTATTTCACATTTGGGAACGTGTCCGATCGGTTGTGAGGTTGGACTAGATTTTTACGAGCGAGCGGAGCGAGCGAGCAACGATCACAATTTCCAAGCCACACTTATACCTTCTACTGCCTTGCATATATTTCCTGTTATTACCTAATTTTGTAAGCGATTACGGACATCATGTTACACTGTACAGTGTGGAAATATTACCATTTATGTGAAACTATTGATAAACTGTAAACTTTTGTCACTAGGCAATTCGATAAACACTTCCGTATCCTCGGGCTGGTGCGAATATTTCAATGTCCCTATGTGCCAAACCGTTGGTTTGTGACACACCTGTACGCGACCCTCGCTCGCCGCGCTCGCTCGAAAACTATAGCCTAACCTAAAACCAATCCCGCTTGCGTTCGTCATTCGATATGGAGGCGACTTATTTCAAATTTGGGAACGTGTCGGATCGGTTGTGAGGTTGGACTAGATTTGTACGAGCGAGCGGAGCGAGCGATCAACGATCACAATTTCCAAGCTATACATATACCTTATATTGCCTTGCATATATTTCGTGTTATTGCCTAATTTTGTCAGACATTTCTGACATCACATTGCACTGTACTATGTGGAAATGTTGCTATTTATGTGAAACTGTTCATAAACTGTAAACTTTTGTCACTAGGCAATTCGATAAACACTTCCGGCTCCTCGGGCTGATGCGAATATTTCAATGTCCCTATGTGCCAAACCGTTGGTTTGTGACACTCCTTTTCACGTCAATCGCTCGCTGCGCTCGCTCGAAAACTATAGCCTAACCTAAAACCAATCCCGCTTGCGTTCGTCATTCGATATGGAGGCGACTTATTTCACATTTGGGAACGTATCCTATCGGTTGTGAGGTTGGTCTAAATTTCTACGAGCGAGCGGAGCGAGCGAGCAATGGTCACAATTTCCAAGCTACACTTATACCTTCTATTGATTTGCATATATTTCCTGTTATTACCTAACTTTGTGAGCGATTACGGACATCATGTTACACTGTACAGTGTGGATATATTACTATTTATGTGAAACTATTGATAAACTGTAAACTTTTGTCAGTAGGCTGTTCGATAAACACTTCCGGCTCCTCAGGCTGGTGCGAATATTTCAATGTCCCTATGTGCCAAACCGTTGGTTTGTGACACTCCTTTTCACGTCAATCGCTCGCTGCGCTCGCTCGAAAACTATAGCCTAACCTAAAACCAATCCCGCTTGCGTTCGTCATTCGATATGGAGGCGACTTATTTCACATTTGGGAACGTGTCCGATCGGTAGTGAGGTTGGACTAAATTTCTACGAGCGAGCGGAGCGAGCGAGCAACGGTCACAATTTCCAAGCTATACATATACCTTATATTGCCTTGCATATATTTCGTGTTATTACCTAATTTTGTCAGCCATTTCGGACATCACATTGCACTGTACTATGTGGAAATTGTACTATTTATGTAAAAATATTCACAAACTGTAAACTTTTGTCAGTAGGCAATAGGATAAAGACCTCCGGCTCCTCGGGCTCTTGCGTATATTTCAATGTCCGTATGTGCCAAACCGTTGGATTGTGACACACCATTACGCGTTCCTTGCTCGCCGTGCTCGATCGAAAAATGAAGCCTCACCTAAAAGCATTCCCTCTGGCGTTCGTTATACGATATGGAGGCGACTAATTTCAAATTTGGGAATGCGTCGGATCGGTAGTGAGGTTGGACTAAATTTCTACGAGCGAGCGGAGCGAGCGAGCAACGTTCACAATTTCCAAGCTATACATATACCTTATATTGCCTTGCATATATTTCGTGCTATTACCTAATATTGTCAGCCATTTCGAACACCACATTGCACTGTACTATGTGGAAATAGTACTATTTATGTGAAACTATTGATAAACTGTAAACTTTTGTCACTAGGCAATTCGATAAACACTTCCGGCTCCTCGGGCTGGTGCGAATATTTCAATGTCCCTATGTGCCAAACCGTTGGTTTGTGACACTCCTTTACACGACCCTCGCCCGCCGCGCTCGCTCGAAAACTATAGCCTAACCTAAAACCAATCCCTCTTGCGGTCGTCATTCGATATGGAGGCGACTTATTTGAAATTTGGGAACGTGTCGGATCGGTTGTGAGGTTGGACTAGATTTTTACGAGCGAGCGGAGCGAGCGAGCAACGATCACAATTTCCAAGCCACACTTATACCTTCTACTGCCTTGCATATATTTCCTGTTATTACCTAATTTTGTAAGCGATTACGGACATCATGTTACACTGTACAGTGTGGAAATATTACCATTTATGTGAAACTATTGATAAACTGTAAACTTTTGTCACTAGGCAATTCGATAAACACTTCCGTATCCTCGGGCTGGTGCGAATATTTCAATGTCCCTATGTGCCAAACCGTTGGTTTGTGACACACCTGTACGCGACCCTCGCTCGCCGCGCTCGCTCGAAAACTATAGCCTAACCTAAAACCAATCCCGCTTGCGTTCGTCATTCGATATGGAGGCGACTTATTTCAAATTTGGGAACGTGTCGGATCGGTTGTGAGGTTGGACTAGATTTGTACGAGCGAGCGGAGCGAGCGATCAACGATCACAATTTCCAAGCTATACATATACCTTATATTGCCTTGCATATATTTCGTGTTATTGCCTAATTTTGTCAGACATTTCTGACATCACATTGCACTGTACTATGTGGAAATGTTGCTATTTATGTGAAACTGTTCATAAACTGTAAACTTTTGTCACTAGGCAATTCGATAGACACTTCCGGCTCCTCGGGCTGATGCGAATATTTCAATGTCCCTATGTGCCAAACCGTTGGTTTGTGACACTCCTTTTCACGTCAATCGCTCGCTGCGCTCGCTCGAAAACTATAGCCTAACCTAAAACCAATCCCGCTTGCGTTCGTCATTCGATATGGAGGCGACTTATTTCACATTTGGGAACGTATCCTATCGGTTGTGAGGTTGGTCTAAATTTCTACGAGCGAGCGGAGCGAGCGAGCAATGGTCACAATTTCCAAGCTACACTTATACCTTCTATTGATTTGCATATATTTCCTGTTATTACCTAACTTTGTGAGCGATTACGGACATCATGTTACACTGTACAGTGTGGATATATTACTATTTATGTGAAACTATTGATAAACTGTAAACTTTTGTCAGTAGGCTGTTCGATAAACACTTCCGGCTCCTCAGGCTGGTGCGAATATTTCAATGTCCCTATGTGCCAAACCGTTGGTTTGTGACACTCCTTTTCACGTCAATCGCTCGCTGCGCTCGCTCGAAAACTATAGCCTAACCTAAAACCAATCCCGCTTGCGTTCGTCATTCGATATGGAGGCGACTTATTTCACATTTGGGAACGTGTCCGATCGGTAGTGAGGTTGGACTAAATTTCTACGAGCGAGCGGAGCGAGCGAGCAACGGTCACAATTTCCAAGCTATACATATACCTTATATTGCCTTGCATATATTTCGTGTTATTACCTAATTTTGTCAGCCATTTCGGACATCACATTGCACTGTACTATGTGGAAATTGTACTATTTATGTAAAAATATTCACAAACTGTAAACTTTTGTCAGTAGGCAATAGGATAAAGACCTCCGGCTCCTCGGGCTCTTGCGTATATTTCAATGTCCGTATGTGCCAAACCGTTGGATTGTGACACACCATTACGCGTTCCTTGCTCGCCGTGCTCGATCGAAAAATGAAGCCTCACCTAAAAGCATTCCCTCTGGCGTTCGTTATACGATATGGAGGCGACTAATTTCAAATTTGGGAATGCGTCGGATCGGTAGTGAGGTTGGACTAAATTTCTACGAGCGAGCGGAGCGAGCGAGCAACGTTCACAATTTCCAAGCTATACATATACCTTATATTGCCTTGCATATATTTCGTGCTATTACCTAATATTGTCAGCCATTTCGAACACCACATTGCACTGTACTATGTGGAAATAGTACTATTTATGTGAAACTATTGATAAACTGTAAACTTTTGTCACTAGGCAATTCGATAAACACTTCCGTCTCCTCGGGCTGGTGCGAATATTTCAATGTCCCTATGTGCCAAACCGTTGGTTTGTGACACACCTATACGCGACCCTCGCTCGCCGCGCTCGCTCGAAAACTATAGCCTAACCTAAAACCAATCCCGCTTGCGTTCGTCATTAGATATGGAGGCGACTTATTTCACATTTGGGAACGTATCCTATCGGTTGTGAGGTTGGTCTAAATTTCTACGAGCGAGCGGAGCGAGCGAGCAATGGTCACAATTTCCAAGCTATACATATACCTTATATTGCCTTGCATATATTTCGTGTTATTACCTAATTCTGTCAGCCATTTCGGACATCACATTGCACTGTACTATGTGGAAATAGTACTATTTATGTGAAATTATTGATAAACTGTAAACTTTTGTCACTAGGCAATTCGATAAACACTTCCGGCTCCTCGGGCTGGTGCGAATATTTCAATGTCCCTATGTGCCAAACCGTTGGTTTGTGACACTCCTTTTCACGTCAATCGCTCGCTGCGCTCGCTCGAAAACTATAGCCTAACCTAAAACCAATCCCGCTTGCGTTCGTCATTCGATATGGAGGCGACTTATTTCACATTTGGGAACGTGTCCGATCGGTAGTGAGGTTGGACTAAATTTCTACGAGCGAGCGGAGCGAGCGAGCAACGATCACAATTTCCAAGCCACACTTATACCTTCTACTGCCTTGCATATATTTCCTGTTATTACCTAATATTGTAAGCGATTACGGACATCTTGTTACACTGTACATTATGGAAATATTACTATTATGTGAAACTATTGATAAACTGTAAGCTTTTGTCAGTAGGCAATTCGATAAACACTTCCGGCTCCACAGGCTGGTGCGAATATTTCAATGTCCCCATGTGGCAACCCGTTGGTTTGTGACACACCTTTACGCGACCCTCGCTCGCCGCGCTCGCTCGAAAACTGTAGCCTAACCTAAAACCAATCCCTCTTGCGGTCGTCATTCGATATGGAGGCGACTTATTTCAAATTTGGGAACGTATCCGATCGGTTGTGAGGTTGGGCTATATTTTTACGAGCGAGCGGAGCGAGCGAGCAACGATCACAATTTCCAAGCCACACTTATACCTTCTACTGCCTTGCATATATTTCCTGTTATTACCTAATATTGTAAGCGATCACGGACATCTTGTTACACTGTACAGTGTGGATATATTACTATTTATGTGAAACTATTGATAAACTGTAAACTTTTGTCAGTAGGCTATTCGATAAACACTTCCGGTTCCACAGGCTGGTGCGAATATTTCAATGTCCCCATGTGCCAAACCGTTGGTTTGTGACACTCCTTTTCACGTCAATCGCTCGCTGCGCTCGCTCGAAAACTATAGCCTAACCTAAAACCAATCCCGCTTGCGTTCGTCATTCGATATGGAGGCGACTTATTTCACATTTGGGAACGTATCCTATCGGTTGTGAGGTTGGTCTAAATTTCTACGAGCGAGCGGAGCGAGCGAGCAACGGTCACAATTTCCAAGCTATACATATACCTTATATTGCCTTGCATATATTTCTTGTTATTACCTAATTTTGTCAGCCATTTCGGACATCACATTGCACTGTACTATGTGGAAATTGTACTATTTATGTAAAAATATTCACAAACTGTAAACTTTTGTCAGTAGGCAATAGGATAAAGACCTCCGTCTCCTCGGGCTGGTGCGAATATTTCAATGTCCCTATGTGCCAAACCGTTGGTTTGTGACACTCCTTTTCACGTCAATCGCTCGCTGCGCTCGCTCGAAGACTATAGCCTAACCTAAAACCAATCCCGCTTGCGTTCGTCATTCGATATGGAGGCGACTTATTTCAAATTTGGGAACGTGTCGGATCGGTTGTGAGGTTGGACTAGATTTGTACGAGCGAGCGGAGCGAGCGATCAACGATCACAATTTCCAAGCTATACATATACCTTATATTGCCTTGCATATATTTCGTGTTATTGCCTAATTTTGTCAGACATTTCTGACATCACATTGCACTGTACTATGTGGAAATGTTGCTATTTATGTGAAACTGTTCATAAACTGTAAACTTTTGTCACTAGGCAATTCGATAAACACTTCCGGCTCCTCGGGCTGGTGCGAATATTTCAATGTCCCTATGTGCCAAACCGTTGGTTTGTGACACTCCTTTTCACGTCAATCGCTCGCTGCGCTCGCTCGAAAACTATAGCCTAACCTAAAACCAATCCCGCTTGCGTTCGTCATTCGATATGGAGGCGACTTATTTCACATTTGGGAACGTGTCCGATCGGTAGTGAGGTTGGACTAAATTTCTACGAGCGAGCGGAGCGAGCGAGCAACGGTCACAATTTCCAAGCTATATATATACCTTATATTGCCTTGCATATATTTCGTGTTATTACCTAATTTTGTCAGCCATTTCGGACATCACATTGCACTGTACTATGTGGAAATTGTACTATTTATGTAAAAATATTCACAAACTGTAAACTTTTGTCAGTAGGCAATTCTTTAAACACTTCCGGCTCCTCGGGCTGGTGCGAATATTTCAATGTCCCTATGTGCCAAACCGTTGGTTCGTGACACTCCTTTTCACGTCAATCGCTCGCTGCGCTCGCTCGAAAACTATAGCCTAACCTAAAACCAATCCCGCTTGCGTTCGTCATTCGATATGGAGGCGACTTATTTCACATTTGGGAACGTGTCCGATCGGTTGTGAGGTTGGGCTAGATTTTTACGAGCGAGCGGAGCGAGCGAGCAACGATCACAATTTCCAAGCTACACTTATACCTTCTATTGCTTTGCATATATTTCCTGGTATTACCTAACTTTGTGAGCGATTACGGACCTCATGTTGCACTGTACACTATGGAAATATTACTATTATGTGAAACTATTGATAAACTGTAAGCTTTTGTCAGTAGGCAATTCGATAAACACTTCCGGCTCCACAGGCTGGTGCGAATATTTCAATGTCCCCATGTGGCAACCCGTTGGTTTGTGACACACCTTTACGCAACCCTCGCTCGCCGCGCTCGCTCGAAAACTGTAGCCTAACCTAAAACCAATCCCTCTTGCGGTCGTCATTCGATATGGAGGCGACTTATTTCAAATTTGGGAACGTATCCGATCGGTTGTGAGGTTGGGCTAGATTTTTACGAGCGAGCGGAGCGAGCGAGCAACGATCACATTTTCCAAGCTACACTTATAACTTCTATTGCTTTGCATATATTTCCTGTTATTACCTAATTTTGTGAGCGATTACGGACCTCATGTTGCACTGTACAGTATGGAAATATTACTATTATGTGAAACTATTGATAAACTGTAAACTTTTGTCAGTAGGCAATTCGATAAACACTTCCGGCTCCTCAGGCTGGTGCGAATATTTCAATGTCCCCATGTGCCAATCCGTTGGTTTGTGACACACCTTTACGCGATCCTAGCACGCCGCGCTCGCTCGAAAACTATAGCCTATTCTTAACCATTCCCTCTTGCGGTCGTTATACGATATGTTGGCGACTTATTTCAAATTTGGGAATGTGTCGGATCGGTTGTGAGGTTGGGCTATATTTTTACGAGCGAGCGGAGCGAGCGAGCAACGATCACAATTTCCAAGCTACACTTATACCTTCTATTGCTTTGCATATATTTCCTGTTATTACCTAACTTTGTGAGCGATTACGGACCTCATGTTGCACTGTACAGTGTTGAAATATTACTATTTATGTGAAACTATTGATAAACTGTAAACATTTGTCAGTAGGCTATTCGATAAACACTTCCGGCTCCTCAGACTGGTGCGAATATTTCAATGTCCCCATGTGCCAAACCGTTGGTTTGTGACACACCTTTACGCGGCCCTCGCTCGCCGCGCTCGCTCGGAAACTATAGCCTAACCTAAAACCAATCCCGCTTGCGTTCGTCATTCGATATGGAGGCGACTTATTTCACATTTGGGAACGTGTCGGATCGGTTGTGAGGTTGGACTAGATTTGTACGAGCGAGCGGAGCGAGCGATCAACGATCACAATTTCCAAGCTATACATATACCTTATATTGCCTTGCATATATTTCGTGTTATTGCCTAATTTTGTCAGACATTTCTGACATCACATTGCACTGTACTATGTGGAAATGTTGCTATTTATGTGAAACTGTTCATAAACTGTAAACTTTTGTCACTAGGCAATTCGATAAACACTTCCGGCTCCTCTGGCTGGTGCGAATATTTCATAGTCCCTATGTGCCAAGCCGTTGGTTTGTGACACTCCTTTTCACGTCAATCGCTCGCTGCGCTCGCTCGAAAACTATAGCCTAACCTAAAACCAATCCCGCTTGCGTTCGTCATTCGATATGGAGGCGACTTATTTCACATTTGGGAACGTGTCCGATCGGTTGTGAGGTTGGGCTAGATTTTTACGAGCGAGCGGAGCGAGCGAGCAACGATCACAATTTCCAAGCTACACTTATACCTTCTATTGCATTGCATATATTTCCTGTTATTACCTAACTTTGTGAGCGATTACGGACCTCATGTTGCACTGTACAGTGTTGAAATATTACTATTTATGTGAAACTATTGATAAACTGTAAACTTTTGTCACTAGGCAATTCGATAAACACTTCCGGCTCCTCGGGCTGGTGCGAATATTTCAATGTCCCTATGTGCCAAACCGTTGGTTTGTGACACTCCTTTACACGACCCTCGCCCGCCGCGCTCGCTCGAAAACTATAGCCTAACCTAAAACCAATCCCTCTTGCGGTCGTCATTCGATATGGAGGCGACTTATTTGAAATTTGGGAACGTGTCGGATCGGTTGTGAGGTTGGACTAGATTTTTACGAGCGAGCGGAGCGAGCGAGCAACGATCACAATTTCCAAGCCACACTTATACCTTCTACTGCCTTGCATATATTTCCTGTTATTACCTAATTTTGTAAGCGATTACGGACATCATGTTACACTGTACAGTGTGGAAATATTACCATTTATGTGAAACTATTGATAAACTGTAAACTTTTGTCACTAGGCAATTCGATAAACACTTCCGTATCCTCGGGCTGGTGCGAATATTTCAATGTCCCTATGTGCCAAACCGTTGGTTTGTGACACACCTGTACGCGACCCTCGCTCGCCGCGCTCGCTCGAAAACTATAGCCTAACCTAAAACCAATCCCGCTTGCGTTCGTCATTCGATATGGAGGCGACTTATTTCAAATTTGGGAACGTGTCGGATCGGTTGTGAGGTTGGACTAGATTTGTACGAGCGAGCGGAGCGAGCGATCAACGATCACAATTTCCAAGCTATACATATACCTTATATTGCCTTGCATATATTTCGTGTTATTGCCTAATTTTGTCAGACATTTCTGACATCACATTGCACTGTACTATGTGGAAATGTTGCTATTTATGTGAAACTGTTCATAAACTGTAAACTTTTGTCACTAGGCAATTCGATAAACACTTCCGGCTCCTCGGGCTGATGCGAATATTTCAATGTCCCTATGTGCCAAACCGTTGGTTTGTGACACTCCTTTTCACGTCAATCGCTCGCTGCGCTCGCTCGAAAACTATAGCCTAACCTAAAACCAATCCCGCTTGCGTTCGTCATTCGATATGGAGGCGACTTATTTCACATTTGGGAACGTATCCTATCGGTTGTGAGGTTGGTCTAAATTTCTACGAGCGAGCGGAGCGAGCGAGCAATGGTCACAATTTCCAAGCTACACTTATACCTTCTATTGATTTGCATATATTTCCTGTTATTACCTAACTTTGTGAGCGATTACGGACATCATGTTACACTGTACAGTGTGGATATATTACTATTTATGTGAAACTATTGATAAACTGTAAACTTTTGTCAGTAGGCTGTTCGATAAACACTTCCGGCTCCTCAGGCTGGTGCGAATATTTCAATGTCCCTATGTGCCAAACCGTTGGTTTGTGACACTCCTTTTCACGTCAATCGCTCGCTGCGCTCGCTCGAAAACTATAGCCTAACCTAAAACCAATCCCGCTTGCGTTCGTCATTCGATATGGAGGCGACTTATTTCACATTTGGGAACGTGTCCGATCGGTAGTGAGGTTGGACTAAATTTCTACGAGCGAGCGGAGCGAGCGAGCAACGGTCACAATTTCCAAGCTATACATATACCTTATATTGCCTTGCATATATTTCGTGTTATTACCTAATTTTGTCAGCCATTTCGGACATCACATTGCACTGTACTATGTGGAAATTGTACTATTTATGTAAAAATATTCACAAACTGTAAACTTTTGTCAGTAGGCAATAGGATAAAGACCTCCGGCTCCTCGGGCTCTTGCGTATATTTCAATGTCCGTATGTGCCAAACCGTTGGATTGTGACACACCATTACGCGTTCCTTGCTCGCCGTGCTCGATCGAAAAATGAAGCCTCACCTAAAAGCATTCCCTCTGGCGTTCGTTATACGATATGGAGGCGACTAATTTCAAATTTGGGAATGCGTCGGATCGGTAGTGAGGTTGGACTAAATTTCTACGAGCGAGCGGAGCGAGCGAGCAACGTTCACAATTTCCAAGCTATACATATACCTTATATTGCCTTGCATATATTTCGTGCTATTACCTAATATTGTCAGCCATTTCGAACACCACATTGCACTGTACTATGTGGAAATAGTACTATTTATGTGAAACTATTGATAAACTGTAAACTTTTGTCACTAGGCAATTCGATAAACACTTCCGTCTCCTCGGGCTGGTGCGAATATTTCAATGTCCCTATGTGCCAAACCGTTGGTTTGTGACACACCTATACGCGACCCTCGCTCGCCGCGCTCGCTCGAAAACTATAGCCTAACCTAAAACCAATCCCGCTTGCGTTCGTCATTCGATATGGAGGCGACTTATTTCACATTTGGGAACGTATCCTATCGGTTGTGAGGTTGGTCTAAATTTCTACGAGCGAGCGGAGCGAGCGAGCAATGGTCACAATTTCCAAGCTATACATATACCTTATATTGCCTTGCATATATTTCGTGTTATTACCTAATTCTGTCAGCCATTTCGGATATCACATTGCACTGTACTATGTGGAAATAGTACTATTTATGTGAAATTATTGATAAACTGTAAACTTTTGTCACTAGGCAATTCGATAAACACTTCCGGCTCCTCGGGCTGGTGCGAATATTTCAATGTCCCTATGTGCCAAACCGTTGGTTTGTGACACTCCTTTTCACGTCAATCGCTCGCTGCGCTCGCTCGAAAACTATAGCCTAACCTAAAACCAATCCCGCTTGCGTTCGTCATTCGATATGGAGGCGACTTATTTCACATTTGGGAACGTGTCCGATCGGTAGTGAGGTTGGACTAAATTTCTACGAGCGAGCGGAGCGAGCGAGCAACGATCACAATTTCCAAGCCACACTTATACCTTCTACTGCCTTGCATATATTTCCTGTTATTACCTAATATTGTAAGCGATTACGGACATCTTGTTACACTGTACATTATGGAAATATTACTATTATGTGAAACTATTGATAAACTGTAAGCTTTTGTCAGTAGGCAATTCGATAAACACTTCCGGCTCCACAGGCTGGTGCGAATATTTCAATGTCCCCATGTGGCAACCCGTTGGTTTGTGACACACCTTTACGCGACCCTCGCTCGCCGCGCTCGCTCGAAAACTGTAGCCTAACCTAAAACCAATCCCTCTTGCGGTCGTCATTCGATATGGAGGCGACTTATTTCAAATTTGGGAACGTATCCGATCGGTTGTGAGGTTGGGCTATATTTTTACGAGCGAGCGGAGCGAGCGAGCAACGATCACAATTTCCAAGCCACACTTATACCTTCTACTGCCTTGCATATATTTCCTGTTATTACCTAATATTGTAAGCGATCACGGACATCTTGTTACACTGTACAGTGTGGATATATTACTATTTATGTGAAACTATTGATAAACTGTAAACTTTTGTCAGTAGGCTATTCGATAAACACTTCCGGTTCCACAGGCTGGTGCGAATATTTCAATGTCCCCATGTGCCAAACCGTTGGTTTGTGACACTCCTTTTCACGTCAATCGCTCGCTGCGCTCGCTCGAAAACTATAGCCTAACCTAAAACCAATCCCGCTTGCGTTCGTCATTCGATATGGAGGCGACTTATTTCACATTTGGGAACGTATCCTATCGGTTGTGAGGTTGGTCTAAATTTCTACGAGCGAGCGGAGCGAGCGAGCAACGGTCACAATTTCCAAGCTATACATATACCTTATATTGCCTTGCATATATTTCTTGTTATTACCTAATTTTGTCAGCCATTTCGGACATCACATTGCACTGTACTATGTGGAAATTGTACTATTTATGTAAAAATATTCACAAACTGTAAACTTTTGTCAGTAGGCAATAGGATAAAGACCTCCGGCTCCTCGGGCTCTTGCGTATATTTCAATGTCCGTATGTGCCAAACCGTTGGATTGTGACACACCATTACGCGTCCCTTGCTCGCCGTGCTCGATCGAAAAATGAAGCCTCACCTAAAAGCATTCCCTCTGGCGTTCGTTATACGATATGGAGGCGACTAATTTCAAATTTGGGAATGCGTCGGATCGGTAGTGAGGTTGGACTAAATTTCTACGAGCGAGTGGAGCGAGCGAGCAACGTTCACAATTTCCAAGCTATACATATACCTTATATTGCCTTGCATATATTTCGTGCTATTACCTAATATTGTCAGCCATTTCGAACACCACATTGCACTGTACTATGTGGAAATAGTACTATTTATGTGAAACTATTGATAAACTGTAAACTTTTGTCACTAGGCAATTCGATAAACACTTCCGTCTCCTCGGGCTGGTGCGAATATTTCAATGTCCCTATGTGCCAAACCGTTGGTTTGTGACACACCTATACGCGACCCTCGCTCGACGCGCTCGCTCGAAAACTATAGCCTAACCTAAAACCAATCCCGCTTGCGTTCGTCATTCGATATGGAGGCGACTTATTTCACATTTGGGAACGTATCCTATCGGTTGTGAGGTTGGTCTAAATTTCTACGAGCGAGCGGAGCGAGCGAGCAATGGTCACAATTTCCAAGCTATACATATACCTTATATTGCCTTGCATATATTTCGTGTTATTACCTAATTCTGTCAGCCATTTCGGACATCACATTGCACTGTACTATGTGGAAATAGTACTATTTATGTGAAATTATTGATAAACTGTAAACTTTTGTCACTAGGCAATTCGATAAACACTTCCGGCTCCTCGGGCTGGTGCGAATATTTCAATGTCCCTATGTGCCAAACCGTTGGTTTGTGACACTCCTTTTCACGTCAATCGCTCGCTGCGCTCGCTCGAAAACTATAGCCTAACCTAAAACCAATCCCGCTTGCGTTCGTCATTCGATATGGAGGCGACTTATTTCACATTTGGGAACGTGTCCGATCGGTAGTGAGGTTGGACTAAATTTCTACGAGCGAGCGGAGCGAGCGAGCAACGGTCACAATTTCCAAGCTATACATATACCTTATATTGCCTTGCATATATTTCGTGTTATTGCCTAATTTTGTCAGACATTTCTGACATCACATTGCACTGTACTATGTGGAAATGTTGCTATTTATGTGAAACTGTTCATAAACTGTAAACTTTTGTCACTAGGCAATTCGATAAACACTTCCGGCTCCTCGGGCTGGTGCGAATATTTCAATGTCCCTATGTGCCAAACCGTTGGTTTGTGACACTCCTTTTCACGTCAATCGCTCGCTGCGCTCGCTCGAAAACTATAGCCTCACCTAAAAGCATTCCCTCTTGCGTTCGTTATACGATATGGAGGCGACTAATTTCAAATTTGGGAACGCGTCGGATCGATATTGAGGTTGGACTAAATTTCTACGAGCGAGCGGAGCGAGCGAGCCACGGTCACAATTTCCAAGCTATACATATACCTTATATTGCCTTGCATATATTTCGTGTTATTACCTAATTTTGTCAGCCATTTCGGACATCACATTGCACTGTACTATGTGGAAATAGTACTATTTATGTGAAACTATTGATAAACTGTAAACTTTTGTCAGTAGGCAATAGGATGAAGACCTCCGGCTCCTCGGGCTGGTGCGAACATTTCAATGTCCGTATGTGCCAAACCGTTGCATTGTGACACACCGTTACGCGTCCCTTGCTCGCCGTGCTCGCTCGAAAAATGTAGGCTCACCTAAAACCATTCCCTCTTGCGTTCGTTATACGATTTGGAGGCGACTTATTTCGAATTTGGGAACGCGTCGGATCGGTAGTGAGGTTGGACTAAATTTTTACGAGCGAGCGGAGCGAGCGAGCAACGATCACAATTTCCAAGCTACACTTATACCTTCTGTTGCTTTGCATATATTTCCTGTTATTACCTAACTTTGTGAGCGATTGCGGACCTCATGTTGCACTGTACAGTGTTGAAATATTACTATTTATGTGAAACTATTGATAAACTGTAAACTTTTTCAGTAGGCTATTCGATAAACACTTCCGGCTCCTCGGGCTGGTGCGAATATTTCAATGTCCCCATGTCCCAAACCGTTTGTTTGTGACACACCTTTACGCGTCCCTCGCTCGCTGCGCTCGCTCGAAAACTATAGCCTAACCTAAACCATTCCCCCTTGCGGTCGTTACACGATATGTTGGCGACTTATTCCAAATTTGGGAATGTGTCGGATCGGTTGTGAGGTTGGGCTATATTTTTACGAGCGAGCGGAGCGAGCGAGCAACGATCACAATTTCCAAGCCACACTTATACCTTCTACTGCCTTGCATATATTTCCTGTCATTGACTAATATTGTAAGCTATTACGGACATCATGTTACACTGTACAGTGTGGATATATTGCTATTTATGTGAAACTATTGATAAACTGTAAACTTTTGTCAGTAGGCAATTCGATAAACACTTGCGGCTCCTCAGGCTGGTGCGAATATTTCAATGTCCCCATGTGCCAAACCGTTGGTTTGTGACACACCTTGACGCGACCCTCGCTCGCCGCGCTCGCTCGAAAACTATAGCGTAATCTAAACCATTCCCTCTTGCTGTCGTTATACGTTATGTTGGCGACTTATTTCAAATTTGGGAATGTGTCGGATCGGTTGTGAGGTTGGGCTATATTTTTACGAGCGAGCGGAGCGAGCGCGCAACGATCACAATTTCCAAGCCACAATTATACCTTCTACTGCCTTGCATATATTTCGTGCTATTACCTAATATTGTCAGCCATTTCGGACATCACATTGCACTGTACTATGTGGAAATAGTACTATTTACGTGAAACTATTGATAAACTGTAAACTTTTGTCAGTAGGCAATACGATAAAGACCTCCGGCTCCTCGGGCTGGTGCGAACATTTCAATGTCCGTATGTGCCAAACCGTTGGATTGTGGCACACCTTTACGCGTCCCTTGCTCGCCGTGCTCGCTCGAAAATTGTAGCTTCACCTAAAACAATTCCCTCTTGCGTTCGTTATACTATATGGAGGCGACTTATTTCGAATTTGGGAACGTGTTGGATCGATAGTGAGGTTGGACTAAATTTCTACGAGCGAGCGCAGCGAGCGAGCAACGGTCACAATTTGCAAGCTATACATATACCTTATATTGCCTTGCATATATTTCGTGTTATTGCCTAATTTTGTCAGACATTTCTGACATCACATTGCACTGTACTATGTGGAAATGTTGCTATTTATGTGAATCTGTTCATAAACTGTAAACTTTTGTCACTAGGCAATTCGATAAACACTTCCGGCTCCTCGGGCTGGTGCGAATATTTCAATGTCCCTATGTGCCAAACCGTTGGTTTGTGACACTCCTTTTCACGTCAATCGCTCGCTGCGCTCGCTCGAAAACTATAGCCTAACCTAAAACCAATCCCGCTTGCGTTCGTCATTCGATATGGAGGCGACTTATTTCACATTTGGGAACGTGTCCGATCGGTTGTGAGGTTGGGCTAGATTTTTACGAGCGAGCGGAGCGAGCGAGCAACGATCACAATTTCCAAGCTACACTTATACCTTCTATTGCATTGCATATATTTCCTGTTATTACCTAACTTTGTGAGCGATTACGGACCTCATGTTGCACTGTACAGTGTTGAAATATTACTATTTATGTGAAACTATTGATAAACTGTAAACTTTTGTCACTAGGCAATTCGATAAACACTTCCGGCTCCTCGGGCTGGTGCGAATATTTCAATGTCCCTATGTGCCAAACCGTTGGTTTGTGACACTCCTTTACACGACCCTCGCCCGCCGCGCTCGCTCGAAAACTATAGCCTAACCTAAAACCAATCCCTCTTGCGGTCGTCATTCGATATGGAGGCGACTTATTTGAAATTGGGGAACGTGTCGGATCGGTTGTGAGGTTGGACTAGATTTTTACGAGCGAGCGGAGCGAGCGAGCAACGATCACAATTTCCAAGCCACACTTATACCTTCTACTGCCTTGCATATATTTCCTGTTATTACCTAATTTTGTAAGCGATTACGGACATCATGTTACACTGTACAGTGTGGAAATATTACCATTTATGTGAAACTATTGATAAACTGTAAACTTTTGTCACTAGGCAATTCGATAAACACTTCCGTATCCTCGGGCTGGTGCGAATATTTCAATGTCCCTATGTGCCAAACCGTTGGTTTGTGACACACCTGTACGCGACCCTCGCTCGCCGCGCTCGCTCGAAAACTATAGCCTAACCTAAAACCAATCCCGCTTGCGTTCGTCATTCGATATGGAGGCGACTTATTTCAAATTTGGGAACGTGTCGGATCGGTTGTGAGGTTGGACTAGATTTGTACGAGCGAGCGGAGCGAGCGATCAACGATCACAATTTCCAAGCTATACATATACCTTATATTGCCTTGCATATATTTCGTGTTATTGCCTAATTTTGTCAGACATTTCTGACATCACATTGCACTGTACTATGTGGAAATGTTGCTATTTATGTGAAACTGTTCATAAACTGTAAACTTTTGTCACTAGGCAATTCGATAAACACTTCCGGCTCCTCGGGCTGATGCGAATATTTCAATGTCCCTATGTGCCAAACCGTTGGTTTGTGACACTCCTTTTCACGTCAATCACTCGCTGCGCTCGCTCGAAAACTATAGCCTAACCTAAAACCAATCCCGCTTGCGTTCGTCATTCGATATGGAGGCGACTTATTTCACATTTGGGAACGTATCCTATCGGTTGTGAGGTTGGTCTAAATTTCTACGAGCGAGCGGAGCGAGCGAGCAATGGTCACAATTTCCAAGCTACACTTATACCTTCTATTGATTTGCATATATTTCCTGTTATTACCTAACTTTGTGAGCGATTACGGACATCATGTTACACTGTACAGTGTGGATATATTACTATTTATGTGAAACTATTGATAAACTGTAAACTTTTGTCAGTAGGCTGTTCGATAAACACTTCCGGCTCCTCAGGCTGGTGCGAATATTTCAATGTCCCTATGTGCCAAACCGTTGGTTTGTGACACTCCTTTTCACGTCAATCGCTCGCTGCGCTCGCTCGAAAACTATAGCCTAACCTAAAACCAATCCCGCTTGCGTTCGTCATTCGATATGGAGGCGACTTATTTCACATTTGGGAACGTGTCCGATCGGTAGTGAGGTTGGACTAAATTTCTACGAGCGAGCGGAGCGAGCGAGCAACGGTCACAATTTCCAAGCTATACATATACCTTATATTGCCTTGCATATATTTCGTGTTATTACCTAATTTTGTCAGCCATTTCGGACATCACATTGCACTGTACTATGTGGAAATTGTACTATTTATGTAAAAATATTCACAAACTGTAAACTTTTGTCAGTAGGCAATAGGATAAAGACCTCCGCTCCTCGGGCTCTTGCGTATATTTCAATGTCCGTATGTGCCAAACCGTTGGATTGTGACACACCATTACGCGTTCCTTGCTCGCCGTGCTCGATCGAAAAATGAAGCCTCACCTAAAAGCATTCCCTCTGGCGTTCGTTATACGATATGGAGGCGACTAATTTCAAATTTGGGAATGCGTCGGATCGGTAGTGAGGTTGGACTAAATTTCTACGAGCGAGCGGAGCGAGCGAGCAACGTTCACAATTTCCAAGCTATACATATACCTTATATTGCCTTGCATATATTTCGTGCTATTACCTAATATTGTCAGCCATTTCGAACACCACATTGCACTGTACTATGTGGAAATAGTACTATTTATGTGAAACTATTGATAAACTGTAAACTTTTGTCACTAGGCAATTCGATAAACACTTCCGTCTCCTCGGGCTGGTGCGAATATTTCAAAGTCCCTATGTGCCAAAACCGTTGGTTTGTGACACACCTATACGCGACCCTCGCTCGCCGCGCTCGCTCGAAAACTATAGCCTAACCTAAAACCAATCCCGCTTGCGTTCGTCATTCGATATGGAGGCGACTTATTTCACATTTGGGAACGTATCCTATCGGTTGTGAGGTTGGTCTAAATTTCTACGAGCGAGCGGAGCGAGCGAGCAATGGTCACAATTTCCAAGCTATACATATACCTTATATTGCCTTGCATATATTTCGTGTTATTACCTAATTCTGTCAGCCATTTCGGACATCACATTGCACTGTACTATGTGGAAATAGTACTATTTATGTGAAATTATTGATAAACTGTAAACTTTTGTCACTAGGCAATTCGATAAACACTTCCGGCTCCTCGGGCTGGTGCGAATATTTCAATGTCCCTATGTGCCAAACCGTTGGTTTGTGACACTCCTTTTCACGTCAATCGCTCGCTGCGCTCGCTCGAAAACTATAGCCTAACCTAAAACCAATCCCGCTTGCGTTCGTCATTCGATATGGAGGCGACTTATTTCACATTTGGGAACGTGTCCGATCGGTAGTGAGGTTGGACTAAATTTCTACGAGCGAGCGGAGCGAGCGAGCAACGATCACAATTTCCAAGCCACACTTATACCTTCTACTGCCTTGCATATATTTCCTGTTATTACCTAATATTGTAAGCGATCACGGACATCTTGTTACACTGTACAGTGTGGATATATTACTATTTATGTGAAACTATTGATAAACTGTAAACTTTTGTCAGTAGGCTATTCGATAAACACTTCCGGTTCCACAGGCTGGTGCGAATATTTCAATGTCCCCATGTGCCAATCCGTTGGTTTGTGACACACCTTTACGCGATCCTCGCACGCCGCGCTCGCTCGAAAACTATAGCCTATTCTTAACCATTCCCTCTTGCGGTCGTTATACGATATGTTGGCGACTTATTTCAAATTTGGGAATGTGTCGGATCGGTTGTGAGGTTGGGCTATATTTTTACGAGCGAGCGGAGCGAGCGAGCAACGATCACAATTTCCAAGCCACACTTATACCTTCTACTGCCTTGCATATATTTCCTGTTATTACCTAATATTGTAAGCGATCACGGACACCTTGTTACACTGTACAGTGTGGATATATTACTATTTATGTGAAACTATTGATAAACTGTAAACTTTTGTCAGTAGGCTATTCGATAAACACTTCCGGTTCCACAGGCTGGTGCGAATATTTCAATGTCCCCATGTGCCAAACCGTTGGTTTGTGACACTCCTTTTCACGTCAATCGCTCGCTGCGCTCGCTCGAAAACTATAGCCTAACCTAAAACCAATCCCGCTTGCGTTCGTCATTCGATATGGAGGCGACTTATTTCACATTTGGGAACGTATCCTATCGGTTGTGAGGTTGGTCTAAATTTCTACGAGCGAGCGGAGCGAGCGAGCAACGGTCACAATTTCCAAGCTATACATATACCTTATATTGCCTTGCATATATTTCTTGTTATTACCTAATTTTGTCAGCCATTTCGGACATCACATTGCACTGTACTATGTGGAAATTGTACTATTTATGTAAAAATATTCACAAACTGTAAACTTTTGTCAGTAGGCAATAGGATAAAGACCTCCGGCTCCTCGGGCTCTTGCGTATATTTCAATGTCCGTATGTGCCAAACCGTTGGATTGTGACACACCATTACGCGTCCCTTGCTCGCCGTGCTCGATCGAAAAATGAAGCCTCACCTAAAAGCATTCCCTCTGGCGTTCGTTATACGATATGGAGGCGACTAATTTCAAATTTGGGAATGCGTCGGATCGGTAGTGAGGTTGGACTAAATTTCTACGAGCGAGCGGAGCGAGCGAGCAACGTTCACAATTTCCAAGCTATACATATACCTTATATTGCCTTGCATATATTTCGTGCTATTACCTAATATTGTCAGCCATTTCGAACACCACATTGCACTGTACTATGTGGAAATAGTACTATTTATGTGAAACTATTGATAAACTGTAAACTTTTGTCACTAGGCAATTCGATAAACACTTCCGTCTCCTCGGGCTGGTGCGAATATTTCAATGTCCCTATGTGCCAAACCGTTGGTTTGTGACACACCTATACGCGACCCTCGCTCGCCGCGCTCGCTCGAAAACTATAGCCTAACCTAAAACCAATCCCGCTTGCGTTCGTCATTCGATATGGAGGCGACTTATTTCACATTTGGGAACGTATCCTATCGGTTGTGAGGTTGGTCTAAATTTCTACGAGCGAGCGGAGCGAGCGAGCAATGGTCACAATTTCCAAGCTATACATATACCTTATATTGCCTTGCATATATTTCGTGTTATTACCTAATTCTGTCAGCCATTTCGGACATCACATTGCACTGTACTATGTGGAAATAGTACTATTTATGTGAAATTATTGATAAACTGTAAACTTTTGTCACTAGGCAATTCGATAAACACTTCCGGCTCCTCGGGCTGGTGCGAATATTTCAATGTCCCTATGTGCCAAACCGTTGGTTTGTGACACTCCTTTTCACGTCAATCGCTCGCTGCGCTCGCTCGAAAACTATAGCCTCACCTAAGAGCATTCCCTGTTGCGTTCGTTATACGATATGGAGGCGACTAATTTCAAATTTGGGAACGCGTCGGATCGATATTGAGGTTGGACTAAATTTCTACGAGCGAGCGGAGCGAGCGAGCCACGGTCACAATTTCCAAGCTATACATATACCTTATATTGCCTTGCATATATTTCGTGTTATTACCTAATTTTGTCAGCCATTTCGGACATCACATTGCACTGTACTATGTGGAAATAGTACTATTTATGTGAAACTATTGATAAACTGTAAACTTTTGTCAGTAGGCAATAGGATGAAGACCTCCGGCTCCTCGGGCTGGTGCGAACATTTCAATGTCCGTATGTGCCAAACCGTTGCATTGTGACACACCGTTACGCGTCCCTTGCTCGCCGTGCTCGCTCGAAAAATGTAGGCTCACCTAAAACCATTCCCTCTTGCGTTCGTTATACGATTTGGAGGCGACTTATTTCGAATTTGGGAACGCGTCGGATCGGTAGTGAGGTTGGACTAAATTTTTACGAGCGAGCGGAGCGAGCGAGCAACGATCACAATTTCCAAGCTACACTTATACCTTCTGTTGCTTTGCATATATTTCCTGTTATTACCTAACTTTGTGAGCGATTGCGGACCTCATGTTGCACTGTACAGTGTTGAAATATTACTATTTATGTGAAACTATTGATAAACTGTAAACTTTTTCAGTAGGCTATTCGATAAACACTTCCGGCTCCTCGGGCTGGTGCGAATATTTCAATGTCCCCATGTCCCAAACCGTTTGTTTGTGACACACCTTTACGCGTCCCTCGCTCGCTGCGCTCGCTCGAAAACTATAGCCTAACCTAAACCATTCCCCCTTGCGGTCGTTACACGATATGTTGGCGACTTATTCCAAATTTGGGAATGTGTCGGATCGGTTGTGAGGTTGGGCTATATTTTTACGAGCGAGCGGAGCGAGCGAGCAACGATCACAATTTCCAAGCCACACTTATACCTTCTACTGCCTTGCATATATTTCCTGTCATTGACTAATATTGTAAGCTATTACGGACATCATGTTACACTGTACAGTGTGGATATATTGCTATTTATGTGAAACTATTGATAAACTGTAAACTTTTGTCAGTAGGCAATTCGATAAACACTTGCGGCTCCTCAGGCTGGTGCGAATATTTCAATGTCCCCATGTGCCAAACCGTTGGTTTGTGACACACCTTGACGCGACCCTCGCTCGCCGCGCTCGCTCGAAAACTATAGCCTAATCTAAACCATTCCCTCTTGCGGTCGTTATACGTTATGTTGGCGACTTATTTCAAATTTGGGAATGTGTCGGATCGGTTGTGAGGTTGGGCTATATTTTTACGAGCGAGCGGAGCGAGCGCGCAACGATCACAATTTCCAAGCCACAATTATACCTTCTACTGCCTTGCATATATTTCGTGCTATTACCTAATATTGTCAGCCATTTCGGACATCACATTGCACTGTACTATGTGGAAAGAGTACTATTTACGTGAAACTATTGATAAACTGTAAACTTTTGTCAGTAGGCAATACGATAAAGACCTCCGGCTCCTCGGGCTGGTGCGAACATTTCAATGTCCGTATGTGCCAAACCGTTGGATTGTGGCACACCTTTACGCGTCCCTTGCTCGCCGTGCTCGCTCGAAAATTGTAGCTTCACCTAAAACAATTCCCTCTTGCGTTCGTTATACTATATGGAGGCGACTTATTTCGAATTTGGGAACGTGTTGGATCGATAGTGAGGTTGGACTAAATTTCTACGAGCGAGCGCAGCGAGCGAGCAACGGTCACAATTTGCAAGCTATACATATACCTTATATTGCCTTGCATATATTTCGTGTTATTGCCTAATTTTGTCAGACATTTCTGACATCACATTGCACTGTACTATGTGGAAATGTTGCTATTTATGTGAATCTGTTCATAAACTGTAAACTTTTGTCACTAGGATATTCGATAAACACTTCCGGCTCCTCGGGCTGGTGCGAATATTTCAATGTCCCTATGTGCCAAACCGTTGGTTTGTGACACTCCTTTTCACGTCAATCGCTCGCTGCGCTCGCTCGAAAACTATAGCCTAACCTAAAACCAATCCCGCTTGCGTTCGTCATTCGATATGGAGGCAACTTATTTCACATTTGGGAACGTGTCCGATCGGTTGTGAGGTTGGGCTAGATTTTTACGAGCGAGCGGAGCGAGCGAGCAACGATCACAATTTCCAAGCTACACTTATACCTTCTATTGCTTTGCATATATTTTCTGTTATTACCTAACTTTGTGAGCGATTGCGGACCTCATGTTGCACTGTACAGTGTTGAAATATTACTATTTATGTGAAACTATTGATAAACTGTAAACTTTTGTCAGTAGGCTATTCGATAAACACTTCCGGCTCCTCGGGCTGGTGCGAATATTTCAATGTCCCCATGTCCCAAACCGTTTGATTGTGACACACCTTTACGCGTCCCTCGCTCGCTGCGCTCGCTCGAAAACTATAGCCTAACCTAAAACCATTCCCTCTTGCATTCGTTATACGATATGGAGGCAACTTATTCAAATTTGGGAACGCGTTCGGATCGGTAGTGAGGTTGGACTAAATTTCTACGAGCGAGCGGAGAGAGCGAGCAACGTTCACGATTTCCAAGCTATACATATACCTCATATTGCCTTGCATATATTTCGTGCTAATACCTAATTTTGTCAGCCATTTCGGACATCACATTGCACTGTACTATGTGGAAATAGTACTATTTATGTAAAACTATTGATAAACTGTAAACTTTTGTCAGTAGGCAATAGGATCAAGTCCTCCGGCTCCTCGGGCTGGTGCGATCATTTCAATGTCCGTATGTGCCAAACCGTTGGATTGTGGCACACCTTTACGCGTCCCTTGCTCACCGTGCTCGCTCGAAAAATGTAGCTTCACCTAAAACCATTCCCACTTGCGTTCGTTATACTATATGGAGGCGACTTATTTCGAATTTGGGAACGTGTTGGATCGATAGTGAGGTTGGACTAAATTTCTACGAGCGAGCGGAGCGAGCGAGAAACGGTCACAATTTCCAAGCTATACATATAACTTATATTGCCTTGCATATATTTCGTGTTATTACCTAATTCTGGCAGCCATTTCGGACATCACATTGCACTGTACTATGTGGAAATAGTACTATTTATGTGAAATTATTGATAAACTGTAATCTTTTGTCAGTAGGCAATAGGATAAAGACCTCCGGCTCCTCGGGCTGGTGCGAACATTTCAATGTCAGTATGTGCCAAACCGTTGGATTGTGACACACCTTTACGCGTCACTTGTTCGCCGTGCTCGCTCGAAAAATGTAGCCTCACCCGAAACCATTCCCTCTTGCGTTCGTTAGACGATATCTAGGCGACTTATTTCGAATTTGGGAAAGCGTCGGATCGATAGTGAGGTTGGACTAAATTTCTACGAGCGAGCGGAGCGAGCGAGCAACGGTCACAATTTCCAAGCTATACATATACCTTATATTACCTTGCATATATTTCGTGTTACTACCTAATTTTGTCAGGCATTTCGGACATCACATTGCACTGTACTATGTGGAAATAGTACTATTTATGTGAAACTATTGATAGACTGTAAACTTTTGTCAGTAGGCAATTGGATAAACATTTCCGGCTCCTCAGGCTGGTGCGAATATATCAATGACCCCATGTGCCAAACCGTTGGTTTGAGACACACCTTTACGCGACCCTCGCTCGCCCCGATCCCTCGAAAACTATAGACTAATCTAAACCATTCCCTCTTGCGTTCGCTATACGATATGTTGGCGACTTATTTCAAATTTGGGAATGTGTCGGATCGGTTGTGAGGTTGGGCTAGATTTTTACGTGCGAGCGGAGCGAGCGAGCAACGATCACAATTTCCAAGCTACACTTATACCTTCTATTGCTTTGCATATATTTCCTGTTATTACCTAATTTCGTGAGCGATTACGGACCCCATGTTGCACAGTACAGTGTGGAAATATTACTATTATGAGAAACTATTGATAAACTGTAAACTTTTGTCAGTAGGCAATTCGATAAACACTTCCGGCTCCTCGGGCTGGTGCGAATATTTCAATGTCCCCATGTGCCAAACCGTTTGTTTGTGACACACCTTTACGTGACCCTCGCTCGCCGCGCTCGCTCGAAAACTATAGCCTAACCTAAAACCAATCCCGCTTGCGTTCGTCATTCGATATGGAGGCGATTTATTTCAAATTTGGGAACGTGTCGGATCGGTTGTGAGGTTGGACTAGATTTTTACGTGCGAGCGAGCAACGATCACATTTTCCAAGCTATACATATACCTTATATTGCCTTGCATATATTTCCTGTTATTACCTAATTTTGTAAGCGATTACGGACATCATGTTACACTGTACAATGTGGAAATATTACCATTTATGTGAAACTATTGATAAACTGTAAACTTTTGTCAGTAGGCTATTCGATAAACACTTCCGGCTCCTCGGGCTTGTGCGAATATTTCAATGTCCCTATGTGCCGAACCGTTGGTTTGTGACACTACTTTTCACGTTAATCGCTCGCTGCGCTCGCTCGAAAACTATAGCCTAACCTAAAACCAATCCCGCTTGCGTTCGTCATTCGATATGGAGGCGACTTATTTCACATTTGGGAACGTATCCTATCGGTTGTGAGGTTGGTCTAAATTTCTACGAGCGAGCGGAGCGAGCGAGCAATGGTCACAATTTCCAAGCTATACATATACCTTATATTGCCTTGCATATATTTCGTGTTATTACCTAATTCTGTCAGCCATTTCGGACATCACATTGCACTGTACTATGTGGAAATAGTACTATTTATGTTAAATTATTGATAAACTGTAAACTTTTGTCACTAGGCAATTCTTTAAACACTTCCGGCTCCTCGGGCTTGTGCGAATATTTCAATGTCCCTATGTGCCAAACCGTTGGTTTGTGACACACCTATACGCGACCCTCGCTCGCCGCGCTCGCTCGAAAACTATAGCCTAACCTAAAACCAATCCCGCTTGCGTTCGTCATTCGATATGGAGGCGACTTATTTCACATTGGGGAACGTATCCTATCGGTTGTGAGGTTGGACTAGATTTTTACGAGCGAGCGGAGCGAGCGAGCAACGATCACAATTTCCAAGCCACACTTATACCTTCTACTGCCTTGCATATATTTCCTGTTATTACCTAATTTTGTAAGCGATTACGGACATCATGTTACACTGTACAGTGTGGTAATATTACCATTTATGTGAAACTATTGATAAACTGTAAACTTTTGTCACTAGGCAATTCGATAAACACTTCCGTATCCTCGGGCTGGTGCGAATATTTCAATGTCCCTATGTGCCAAACCGTTGGGTTGTGACACACCTGTACGCGACCCTCGCTCGCCGCGCTCGCTCGAAAAATATAGCCTAACCTAAAACCAATCCCGCTTGCGTTCGTCATTCGATATGGAGGCGACTTATTTCAAATTTGGGAACGTGTCGGATCGGTTGTGAGGTTGGACTAGATTTGTACGAGCGAGCGGAGCGAGCGATCAACGATCACAATTTCCAAGCTATACATATACCTTATATTGCCTTGCATATATTTCGTGTTATTGCCTAATTTTGTCAGACATTTCTGACATCACATTGCACTGTACTATGTGGAAATGTTGCTATTTATGTGAAACTGTTCATAAACTGTAAACTTTTGTCACTAGGCAATTCGATAAACACTTCCGGCTCCTCGGGCTGATGCGAATATTTCAATGTCCCTATGTGCCAAACCGTTGGTTTGTGACACTCCTTTTCACGTCAATCGCTCGCTGCGCTCGCTCGAAAACTATAGCCTAACCTAAGACCAATCCCGCTTGCGTTCGTCATTCGATATGGAGGCGACTTATTTCACATTTGGGAACGTATCCTATCGGTTGTGAGGTTGGTCTAAATTTCTACGAGCGAGCGGAGCGAGCGAGCAATGGTCACAATTTCCAAGCTACACTTATACCTTCTATTGATTTGCATATATTTCCTGTTATTACCTAATTTTGTGAGCGATTACGGACCTCATGTTGCACTGTACAGTGTGGAAATATTACTATTATGTGAAACCATTGATAAACTGTAAACTTTTGTCAGTAGTCAATTCGATAAACACTTCCGGCTCCTCAGGCTGGTGCGAATATTTCAATGTCCCCATGTGGCAAACCGTTGGTTTGTGACACACCTTTACGCGATCCTCGCTCGCTGCGCTCGCTCGAAAACTATAACCTAACCTAAAACCAATCCCGCTTGCGTTCGTCATTCGATATGGAGGCGACTTATTTCACATTTGGGAACGTGTCCGATCGGTTGTGAGGTTGGGCTAGATTTTTACGAGCGATCGGAGCGAGCGAGCAACGATCACAATTTCCAAGCTACACTTATACCTTATATTGCCTTGCATATATTTCGTGTTAGTACCTAATTCTGTCAGCCATTTCGGACATCACATTGCACTGTACTATGTGGAAATAGTACTATTTATGTGAAATTATTGATAAACTGTAATGTTTTGTCAGTAGGCAATAGGATAAAGACCTTCGGCTCCTCGGGCTGGTGCGAACATTTCAATGTCCGTATGTGCCAAACCGTTGGATTGTGACACACCTTTACGCGTCCCTTGTTCGCCGTGCTCGCTCGAAAAAAAGTAGCCTCACCCAAAACCATTCCCTCTTGCGTTCGTTATACGATATCTAGGCGACTTATTTCGAATTTGGGAACGCGTCGGATCGATATTGAGGTTGGACTAAATTTCTACGAGCGAGCGGAGCGAGCGAGCCACGGTCACAATTTCCAAGCTATACATATACCTTATATTGCCTTGCATATATTTCGTGTTATTACCTAATTTTGTCAGCCATTTCGGACATCACATTGCACTGTACTATGTGGAAATAGTACTATTTATGTGAAACTATTGATAAACTGTAAACTTTTGTCAGTAGGCAATAGGATGAAGACCTCCGGCTCCTCGGGCTGGTGCGAACATTTCAATGTCCGTATGTGCCAAACCGTTGGATTGTGACACACCGTTACGCGTCCCTTGCTCGCCGTGCTCGCTCGAAAAATGTAGGCTCACCTAAAACCATTCCCTCTTGCGTTCGTTATACGATGTGGAGGCGACTTATTTCGAATTTGGGAACGCGTCGGATCGGTAGTGAGGTTGGACTAAATTTTTACGAGCGAGCGGAGCGAGCGAGCAACGATCACAATTTCCAAGCTATACATATACTTTATATTGTCTTGCATATATTTCGTGTTATTACCTAATTTTGTCAGCCATTTCGGACGACGCACTGCTCTGTACTATGTGGAAATAGTACTATTTATGTATAACTATTCATAAACTGTAAACATTTGTCAGTAGGCAATAAGATAAAGACTTCCGGCTCCTCGGGCTGGCGTGAATATTTCAATGTCCGTATGTGCCAAACCGTTGGTTTGTGACACACCAATACGCGTCCCTCGCTCGCTGCGCTCGCTCGAAAACTATTGCCTAACCTAAAACCATTCCCTCTTGCATTCGTTATACTATATGGAGGCGACTTATTTCGAATTTGGGAACGCGTCGGATCGGTAGTGAGGTTGGACTACATTTCTACGAGCGAGCGGAGCGAGCGAGCAACGGTCACAATTTCCAAGCTATACATATACCTTATATTGCTTTGCATATATTTCGTGTTAATACCTAATTTTGTCAGCCATTTCGGACATCTCATTGCACTGTACTATGTGGAAATAGTACTATTTACGTGAAACTATTCATAAACTGTAAACATTTGTCAGTAGGCAATAGGATAAAGACTTCCGGCTCCTCGGGCTGGTGTGAATATTTCAATGTCCGTATGTGCCAAACCGTTGGTTTGTGACACACCTTTACGCGTCCCTCGCTCGCTGCGCTCGCTCGAAAACTATAGCCTAACCTAAAACAATTCAATCTTGCATTCGTTATACGATATGGAGGCAACTTATTTCAAATTTGGGAATGCGTCGGATCGGTTGTGAGGTTGGGCTATATTTTTACGAGCGACCGGAGCGAGCGAGCAACGATCACAATTTCCAAGCCACAATTATACCTTCTACTGCCTTGCATATATTTCGTGCTATTACCTAATATTGTCAGCCATTTCGGACAACACATTACACTGTACTATGTGGAAATAGTACTATTTATGTGAAACTATTGATAAACTGTAAACTTTTGTCAGTAGGCAATAGGATAAACACTTCCTGCTCCTCGGGCTGGTGCGAATATTTCAATGTCCCCATGTGCCAAACCGTTGGTTTGTGACACTCCTTTTCACGTCAATCGCTCGCTGCGCTCGCTCGAAAACTATAGCCTAATCTAAACCATTCCCTCTGCGGTCGTTATACGTTATGTTGGCGACTTATTTCAAATTTGGGAATGTGTCGGATCGGTTGTGAGGTTGGGCTATATTTTTACGAGCGACCGGAGCGAGCGAGCAACGATCACAATTTCCAAGCCACAATTATACCTTCTACTGCCTTGCATATATTTCGTGCTATTACCTAATATTGTCAGCCATTTCGGACATCACATTACACTGTACTATGTGGAAATAGTACTATTTATGTGAAACTATTGATAAACTGTAAACTTTTGTCAGTAGGCAATAGCATCAAGACCTCCGGCTCCTCGGGCTGGTGCGATCATTTCAATGTCCGTATGTGCCAAACCGTTGGATTGTGGCACACCTTTACGCGTCCCTTGCTCACCGTGCTCGCTCGAAAAATGTAGCTTCACCTAAAACCATTCCCTCTTGCGTTCGTTATACTATATGGAGGCGACTTATTTCGAATTTGGGAACGTGTTGGATCGATAGTGAGGTTGGACTATATTTCTACGAGCGAGCGGAGCGAGCGAGCAACGGTCACAATTTCCAAGCTATAGATATAACTTATATTGCCTTGCATATATTTCGTGTTATTACCTAATTCTGGCAGCCATTTCGGACATCACATTGCACTGTACTATGTGGAAATAGTACCATTTATGTGAAATTATTGATAAACTGTAATCTTTTGTCAGTAGGCAATAGGATAAAGACCTCCGGCTCCTCGGGCTGGTGCGAACATTTCAATGTCCGTATGTGCCAAACCGTTGGATTGTGACACACCTTTACGCGTCACTTGTTCGCCGTGCTCGCTCGAAAAATGTAGCCTCACCCGAAACCATTCCCTCTTGCGTTCGTTAGACGATATCTAGGCGACTTATTTCGAATTTGGGAAAGCGTCGGATCGATAGTGAGGTTGGACTAAATTTCTACGAGCGAGCGGAGCGAGCGAGCAACGGTCACAATTTCCAAGCTATACATATACCTTATATTGCCTTGCATATATTTCGTGTTACTACCTAATTTTGTCAGGCATTTCGGACATCACATTGCACTGTACTATGTGGAAATAGTACTATTTATGTGAAACTATTGATAAACTGTAAACATTTGTCAGTAGGCAATAAGATAAAGACTTCCGGCTCCTCGGGCTGGCGTGACTATTTCAATGTCCGTATGTGCCAAACCTTTGGTTTGTGACACACCTATACGCGTCCCGCGCTCGCTGCGCCCGCTCGAAAACTATAGCCTAACCTAAAACCATTCCCTCTTGCATTCGTTATACTATATGGAGGCGACTTATTTCGAATTTGGGAACGCGTCGGATCGGTAGTGAGGTTGGACTATATTTCTACGAGCGAGCGGAGCGAGCGAGCAACGGTCACAATTTCCAAGCTATACATATACCTTATATTGCCTTGCATATATTTCGTGCTATTATCTAATTTTGTCAGCCATTTCGGACATCACATTGCACTGTACTATGTGGAAATAGTACTATTTATGTGAATCTATTGATAAACTGTAAACTTTTGTCAGTAGGCAATAGGATAAAGACCTCCGGCTCCTCGGGCTGGTGCGAACATTTCAATGTCCGTATGTACCAAACCGTTGGATTGTGGCACACCTTTACGCGTCCCTTGCTCGCCGTGCTCGCTCGAAAAATGTAGCTTCACCTAAAACCATTCCCTCTTGCGTTCGTTATACTATATGGAGGCGACTTATTTCGAATTTGGGAACGTGTTGGATCGATAGTGAGGTTGGACTAAATTTCTACGAGCGAGCGGAGCGAGCGAGCAACGGTCACAATTTCCAAGCTATACATATACCTTATATTGCCTTGCATATATTTCGTGTTAGTACCTAATTCTGTCAGCCATTTCGGACATCACATTGCACTGAACTATGTGGAAATGTTGCTATTTATGTGAAACTACTCATAAACTGTAAACTTTTGTCAGTAGGCAATTTGATAAAGACTTCGGTCTCCTCGGGGTGGTGCGAATATTTCAATGTCCCTATGTGCCAAACCGTTGGTTTGTGACACTCCTTTTCACGTCAATCGCTCGCTGCGCTCGCTCGAAAACTATAGCCTAACCTAAAACCATTCACTCTTGCGTTCGTTATACTATATGGAGGCGACTTATTTCACATTTGGGAACGTGTTGGATCGATAGTGAGGTTGGACTAAATTTCTACGAGCGAGCGGAGCGAGCGAGCAACGGTCACAATTTCCAAGCTATACATATACCTTATATTGCCTTGCATATATTTCGTGTTATTGCCTAATTTTGTCAGACATTTCTGACATCACATTGCACTGTACTATGTGGAAATATTGCTATTTATGTGAATCTGTTCATAAACTGTAAACTTTTGTCACTAGGAAATTCGATAAACACTTCCGGCTCCTCGGGCTGGTGCGAATATTTCAATGTCCCTATGTGCCGAAGCGTTGGTTTGTGACACTCCTTTTCACGTCAATCACTCGCTGCGCTCGCTCGAAAACTATAGCCTAACCTAAAACCAATCCCGCTTGTGTTCGTCATTCGATATGGAGGCGACTTATTTCACATTTGGGAACGTATCCGATCGGTTGTGAGGTTGGGCTAGATTTTTACGAGCGAGCGGAGCGAGCGAGCAACGATCACAATTTCCAAGCTACACTTATACCTTCTATTGCTTTGCATATATTTCCTGTTATTACCTAATTTTGTGAGCGATTACGGACCTCATGTTGCTGTGTACAGTGTGGAAATATTACTATTATGTGAAACTATTGATAAACTGTAAACTTTTGTCAGTAGGCAATTCGATAAACACTTCCGGCTCCTCAGGCTGGTGCGAATATTTCAATGTCCCCATGTGGCAAACCGTTGGTTTGTGACACACCTTTACGCGACCCTCGCTCGCTGCGCTCGCTCGAAAACTATAACCTAACCTAAAACCAATCCCGCTTGCGTTCGTCATTCGATATGGAGACGACTTATTTCACATTTAGGAACGCGTCCGATCGGTTGTGAGGTTGGGCTAGATTTCTACGAGCGAGCGGAGCGAGCGAGCAACGGTCACAATTTCCAAGCTATACATATACCTTATATTGCCTTGCATATATTTCGTGTTATTACCTAATTTTGTCATCCATTTCTGACATCACATTGCACTGAACTATGTGGAAATGTTGCTATTTATGTGAAACTACTCATAAACTTGTGAACTTTTGTCAGTAGGCAATTCGATAAACACTTCCGGCTCCTCAGGCTGGTGCGAATATTTCAATGTCCCCATGTGGCAAACCGTTGGTTTGTGACACACCTTTACGCGACCCTCGCTCGCTGCGCTCGCTCGAAAACTATAACCTAACCTAAAACCAATCCCGCTTGCGTTCGTCATTCGATATGGAGACGACTTATTTCACATTTGGGAACGCGTCCGATCGGTTGTGAGGTTGGGCTAGATTTCTACGAGCGAGCGGAGCGAGCGAGCAACGGTCACAATTTCCAAGCTATACATATACCTTATATTGCCTTGCATATATTTCGTGTTATTACCTAATTTTGTCATCCATTTCTGACATCACATTGCACTGAACTATGTGGAAATGTTGCTATTTATGTGAAACTACTCATAAACTTGTGAACTTTTGTCAGTAGGCAATTTGATAAAGACTTCGGGCTCCTCGGGGTGGTGCGAATATTTCAATGTCCCTATGTGCCAAACCGTTGGTTTGTGACACACCTTTACGCGACCCTCGCTCGCCGCGCTCGCTCGAAAACTATAGCCTAACCTAAAACCAATCCCGCTTGCGTTCGTCATTCGATATGGAGGCGATTTATTTCAAATTTGGGAACGTGTCGGATCGGTTGTGAGGTTGGACTAGATTTTTACGAGCGAGCGGAGCGAGCGAGCAACGATCACAATTTCCAAGCTACACATATACCTTCTATTGCTTTGCATATATTTCCTGTTATTACCTAATTTTGTGAGCGATTACGGACCTCATGTTGCACTGTACTATGTGGAAATTGTACTGTTTATGTAAAACTATTCATAAACTGTTAACTTTTGTCAGTAGGCAATAGGATAAACACTTCCGGCTCCTCGGGCTGGTGCGAATATTTCAATGTCCCCATGTGCCAAACCGTTGGATTGTGACACACCTTTACGCGTCCCTTGCTCGCCGTGCTCGATCGAAAAATGTAGCCTCACCTAAAACCATTCCCTCTTGCGTTCGTTCTACGATATGGAGGCGACTAATTTCAAATTTGGGAATGCGTCGGATCGGTAGTGAGGTTGGACTAAATTTCTACGAGCGAGCGGAGCGAGCGAGCAACGGTCACAATTTCCAAGCTATACATATACCTCATATTGCCTAGCATATATTTCGTGCTATTACCTAATTTTGTGAGCGATTACGGACCTCATGTTGCACAGTACAGTGTGGAAATATTACTATTATGTGAAACTATTGATAAACTGTAAACTTTTGTCACTAGGCAATTCGATAAACACTTCCGGCTCCTCGGGCTGGTGCGAATATTTCAATGTCCCTATGTGCCAAACCGTTGGTTTGTGACACTCCTTTTCACGTCAATCGCTCGCTGCGCTCGCTCGAAAACTATAGCCTAACCTAAAACCAATCCCGCTTGCGTTCGTCATTCGATATGGAGGCGACTTATTTCAAATTTGGGAACGTGTCGGATCGGTGGTGAGGTTGGACTAGATTTTTACGAGCGAGCGGAACGAGCGAGCAACGATCACAATTTCCAAGCTATACATATACCCTTTATTGCCTTGCATATATTTCGTGTTATTGTCTAATTTTGTCAGACATTTCTGACATCACATTGCACTGTACTATGTGGAAATGTTGCTATTTATGTGAAACTGTTCATAAACTGTAAACTTTTGTCACTAGGCAATTCCTTAAACACTTCCGCCTCCTCGGGCTGGTGCGAATATTTCAATGTCCCTATGTGCCAAACCGTTGGTTTGTGACACTCCTTTTCACGTCAATCGCTCGCTGCGCTCGCTCGAAAACTATAGCCTAACCTAAAACCAATCCCGCTTGCGTTCGTCATTCGATATGGAGGCGACTTATTTCACATTTGGGAACGTGTCCGATCGGTTGTGAGGTTGGGCTAGATTTTTACGAGCGAGCGGAGCGAGCGAGCAACGATCACAATTTCCAAGCTACACTTATACCTTCTATTGCTTTGCATATATTTCCTGTTATTACCTAACTTTGTGAGCGATTACGGACATCATGTTACACTGTACAGTGTGGATATATTACTATTTATGTGAAACTATTGATAAACTGTAAACTTTTGTCAGTAGGCTATTCGATAAACACTTCCGGCTCCTCAGGCTGGTGCGAATATTTCAATGTCCCCATGTGCCAAACCGTTGGTTTGTGACACACCTTTACGCGGCCCTCGCTCGCCGCGCTCGCTCGAAAACTATAGCCTAACCTAAAACCAATCCCGCTTGCGCTCGTCATTCGATATGGAGGCGACTAATTTCAAATTTGGCAATGCGTCGGATCGGTAGTGAGGTTGGACTAAATTTCTACGAGCGAGCGGAGCGAGCGAGCAACGGTCACAATTTCCAAGCTATACATATACCCTTTATTGCCTTGCATATATTTCGTGTTATTGTCTAATTTTGTCAGACATTTCTGACATCACATTGCACTGTACTATGTGGAAATGTTGCTATTTATGTGAAACTGTTCATAAACTGTAAACTTTTGTCACTAGGCAATTCCTTAAACACTTCCGGCTCCTCGGGCTGGTGCGAATATTTCAATGTCCCTATGTGCCAAACCGTTGGTTTGTGACACTCCTTTTCACGTCAATCGCTCGCTGCGCTCGCTCGAAAACTATAGCCTAACCTAAAACCAATCCCGCTTGCGTTCGTCATTCGATATGGAGGCGACTTATTTCACATTTGGGAACGTGTCCGATCGGTTGTGAGGTTGGGCTAGATTTTTACGAGCGAGCGGAGCGAGCGAGCAACGATCACAATTTCCAAGCTACACTTATACCTTCTATTGCTTTGCATATATTTCCTGTTATTACCTAACTTTGTGAGCGATTACGGACATCATGTTACACTGTACAGTGTGGATATATTACTATTTATGTGAAACTATTGATAAACTGTAAACTTTTGTCAGTAGGCTATTCGATAAACACTTCCGGCTCCTCAGGCTGGTGCGAATATTTCAATGTCCCCATGTGCCAAACCGTTGGTTTGTGACACACCTTTACGCGGCCCTCGCTCGCCGCGCTCGCTCGAAAACTATAGCCTAACCTAAAACCAATCCCGCTTGCGTTCGTCATTCGATATGGAGGCGACTAATTTCAAATTTGGGAATGCGTCGGATCGGTAGTGAGGTTGGACTAAATTTCTACGAGCGAGCGGAGCGAGCGAGCAACGGTCACAATTTCCAAGCTATACATATACCCTTTATTGCCTTGCATATATTTCGTGTTATTGTCTAATTTTGTCAGACATTTCTGACATCACATTGCACTGTACTATGTGGAAATGTTGCTATTTATGTGAAACTGTTCATAAACTGTAAACTTTTGTCACTAGGCAATTCCTTAAACACTTCCGGCTCCTCGGGCTGGTGCGAATATTTCAATGTCCCTATGTGCCAAACCGTTGGTTTGTGACACTCCTTTTCACGTCAATCGCTCGCTGCGCTCGCTCGAAAACTATAGCCTAACCTAAAACCAATCCCGCTTGCGTTCGTCATTCGATATGGAGGCGACTTATTTCACATTTGGGAACGTGTCCGATCGGCTGTGAGGTTGGGCTAGATTTTTACGAGCGAGCGGAGCGAGCGAGCAACGATCACAATTTCCAAGCTATACATATACCTTATATTGCCTTGCATATATTTCGTGTTATTACCTAATTTTGTCATCCATTTCTGACATCACATTGCACTGAACTATGTGGAAATGTTGCTATTTATGTGAAACTACTCATAAACTTGTGAACTTTTGTCAGTAGGCAATTTGATAAAGACTTCGGGCTCCTCAGGCTGGTGCTAATATTTCAATGTCCCCATGTGGCAAACCGTTGGTTTGTGACACACCTTTACGCGACCCTCGCTCGCTGCGCTCGCTCGAAAACTATAACCTAACCTAAAACCAATCCCGCTTGCGTTCGTCATTCGATATGGAGGCGACTTATTTCACATTTGGGAACGTGTCCGATCGGTTGTGAGGTTGGGCTAGATTTTTACAAGCGATCGGAGCGAGCGAGCAACGATCACAATTTCCAAGCTACACTTATACCTTCTATTGCTTTGCTTATATTTCCTGTTATTACCTAATTTTGTGAGCGATTACGGACCTCATGTTGCACTGTACAGTGTGGAAATATTACTATTATGTGAAACTATTGATAAACTGTAAACTTTTGTCACTAGGCAATTCGATAAACACTTCCGGCTCCTCGGGGTGGTGCGAATATTTCAATGTCCCTATGTGCCAAACCGTTGGTTTGTGACACTCCTTTTCACGTCAATCCCTCGCTGCGCTCGCTCGAAAACTATAGCCTAACCTAAAACCAATCCCGCTTGCGTTCGTCATTCGATATGGAGGCGACTTATTTCACATTTGGGAACGTATCCGATCGGTTGTGAGGTTGGGCTAGATTTTTAAGAGCGAGCGGAGCGAGCGAGCAACGATCACAATTTCCAAGCTATACATATACCTTATATTGCCTTGCATATATTTCGTGTTATTGTCTAATTTTGTCAGACATTTCTGACATTACATTGCACTGTACTATGTGGAAATGTTGCTATTTATGTGAAACTGTTCATAAACTGTAAACTTTTGTCACTAGGCAATTCTTTAAACACTTCCGGCTCCTCGGGCTGGTGCGAATATTTCAATGTCCCTATTTGCCGAAGCGTTGGTTTGTGACACTCCTTTTCACGTCAATCACTCGATGCGCTCGCTCGAAAACTATAGCCTAACCGAAAACCAATCCCGCTTGCGTTCGTCATTCGATATGGAGGCGACTTATTTCACATTTGGGAACGTATCCGATCGGTTGTGAGGTTGGGCTAGATTTTTACGAGCGAGCGGAGCCAGCGAGCAACGATCACAATTTCCAAGCTACACTTATACCTTCTATTGCTTTGCATATATTTCCTGTTATTACCTAATTTTGTGAGCGATTACGGACCACATGTTGCTGTGTACAGTGTGGAAATATTACTATTATGTGAAACTATTGATAAACTGTAAACTTTTGTCAGTAGGCAATTCGATAAACACTTCCGGCTCCTCAGGCTGGTGCGAATATTTCAATGTCCCCATGTGGCAAACCGTTGGTTTGTGACACACCTCTACGCGACCCTCGCTCGCTGCGCTCGCTCGAAAACTATAACCTAACCTAAAACCAATCCCGCTTGCGTTCGTCATTCGATATGGAGACGACTTATTTCACATTTGGGAACGCGTCCGATCGGTTGTGAGGTTGGGCTAGATTTCTACGAGCGAGCGGAGCGAGCGAGCAACGGTCACAATTTCCAAGCTATACATATACCTTATATTGCCTTGCATATATTTCGTGTTATTACCTAATTTTGTCATCCATTTCTGACATCACATTGCACTGAACTATGTGGAAATGTTGCTATTTATGTGAAACTACTCATAAACTTGTGAACTTTTGTCAGTAGGCAATTTGATAAAGACTTCGGGCTCCTCGGGGTGGTGCGAATATTTCAATGTCCCTATGTGCCAAACCGTTGGTTTGTGACACACCTTTACGCGACCCTCGCTCGCCGCGCTCGCTCGAAAACTATAGCCTAACCTAAAACCAATCCCGCTTGCGTTCGTCATTCGATATGGAGGCGATTTATTTCAAATTTGGGAACGTGTCGGATCGGTTGTGAGGTTGGACTAGATCTTTACGAGCGAGCGGAGCGAGCGAGCAACGATCACAATTTCCAAGCTACACTTATACCTTCTATTGCTTTGCATATATTTCCTGTTATTACCTAATTTTGTGTGCGATTACGGACCTCATGTTGCACTGTACAGTGTGGAAATATTACTATTATGTGAAACTATTGATAAACTGCAAACTTTTGTCAGTAGGCAATTCGATAAACACTTCCGGCTCCTCGGGCTGGTGCGAATATTTCAATCTCCCCATGTGCCAAACCGTTGGTTTGTGACACACCTTTACGCGACCCTCGCTCGCCGCGCTCGCTCGAAAACTATAGCCTAACCTAAAACCAATCCCGCTTGCGTTCGTCATTCGATATGGAGGCGACTTATTTCACATTTGGGAACGTGTCCGATCGGTTGTGAGGTTGGGCTAGATTTTTACGAGCGAGCGGAGCGAGCGAGCAACGATCACAATTTCCAAGCTATACATATACCTTATATTGCCTTGCATATATTTCGTGTTATTACCTAATTTTGTCATCCATTTCTGACATCACATTGCACTGAACTATGTGGAAATGTTGCTATTTATGTGAAACTACTCATAAACTTGTGAACTTTTGTCAGTAGGCAATTTGATAAAGACTTCGGGCTCCTCAGGCTGGTGCTAATATTTCAATGTCCCCATGTGGCAAACCGTTGGTTTGTGACACACCTTTACGCGACCCTCGCTCGCTGCGCTCGCTCGAAAACTATAACCTAACCTAAAACCAATCCCGCTTGCGTTCGTCATTCGATATGGAGGCGACTTATTTCACATTTGGGAACGTGTCCGATCGGTTGTGAGGTTGGGCTAGATTTTTACGAGCGATCGGAGCGAGCGAGCAACGATCACAATTTCCAAGCTATACATATACCCTTTATTGCCTTGCATATATTTCGTGTTATTGTCTAATTTTGTCAGACATTTCTGACATCACATTGCACTGTACTATGTGGAAATGTTGCTATTTATGTGAAACTGTTCATAAACTGTAAACTTTTGTCACTAGGCAATTCCTTAAACACTTCCGGCTCCTCGGGCTGGTGCGAATATTTCAATGTCCCTATGTGCCAAACCGTTGGTTTGTGACACTCCTTTTCACGTCAATCGCTCGCTGCGCTCGCTCGAAAACTATAGCCTAACCTAAAACCAATCCCGCTTGCGTTCGTCATTCGATATGGAGGCGACTTATTTCACATTTGGGAACGTATCCGATCGGTTGTGAGGTTGGGCTAGATTTTTACGAGCGAGCGGAGCCAGCGAGCAACGATCACAATTTCCAAGCTATACATATACCTTATATTGCCTTGCATATATTTCGTGTTATTGTCTAATTTTGTCAGACATTTCTGACATTACATTGCACTGTACTATGTGGAAATGTTGCTATTTATGTGAAACTGTTCATAAACTGTAAACTTTTGTCACTAGGCAATTCTTTAAACACTTCCGGCTCCTCGGGCTGGTGCGAATATTTCAATGTCCCTATTTGCCGAAGCGTTGGTTTGTGACACTCCTTTTCACGTCAATCACTCGATGCGCTCGCTCGAAAACTATAGCCTAACCTAAAACCAATCCCGCTTGCGTTCGTCATTCGATATGGAGGCGACTTATTTCACATTTGGGAACGTATCCGATCGGTTGTGAGGTTGGGCTAGATTTTTACGAGCGAGCGGAGCCAGCGAGCAACGATCACAATTTCCAAGCTACACTTATACCTTCTATTGCTTTGCATATATTTCCTGTTATTACCTAATTTTGTGAGCGATTACGGACCACATGTTGCTGTGTACAGTGTGGAAATATTACTATTATGTGAACCTATTGATAAACTGTAAACTTTTGTCAGTAGGCAATTCGATAAACACTTCCGGCTCCTCAGGCTGGTGCGAATATTTCAATGTCCCCATGTGGCAAACCGTTGGTTTGTGACACACCTTTACGCGACCCTCGCTCGCTGCGCTCGCTCGAAAACTATAACCTAACCTAAAACCAATCCCGCTTGCGTTCGTCATTCGATATGGAGACGACTTATTTCACATTTGGGAACGCGTCCGATCGGTTGTGAGGTTGGGCTAGATTTCTACGAGCGAGCGGAGCGAGCGAGCAACGGTCACAATTTCCAAGCTATACATATACCTTATATTGCCTTGCATATATTTCGTGTTATTACCTAATTTTGTGAGCGATTACGGACCTCATGTTGCACAGTACAGTGTGGAAATATTACTATTATGTGAAACTATTGATAAACTGTAAACTTTTGTCACTAGGCAATTCGATAAACACTTCCGGCTCCTCGGGCTGGTGCGAATATTTCAATGTCCCTATGTGCCAAACCGTTGGTTTGTGACACTCCTTTTCACGTCAATCGCTCGCTGCGCTCGCTCGAAAACTATAGCCTAACCTAAAACCAATCCCGCTTGCGTTCGTCATTCGATATGGAGGCGACTTATTTCAAATTTGGGAACGTGTCTGATCGGTGGTGAGGTTGGACTAGATTTTTACGAGCGAGCGGAACGAGCGAGCAACGATCACAATTTCCAAGCTATACATATACCCTTTATTGCCTTGCATATATTTCGTGTTATTGTCTAATTTTGTCAGACATTTCTGACATCACATTGCACTGTACTATGTGGAAATGTTGCTATTTATGTGAAACTGTTCATAAACTGTAAACTTTTGTCACTAGGCAATTCCTTAAACACTTCCGGCTCCTCGGGCTGGTGCGAATATTTCAATGTCCCTATGTGCCAAACCGTTGGTTTGTGACACTCCTTTTCACGTCAATCGCTCGCTGCGCTCGCTCGAAAACTATAGCCTAACCTAAAACCAATCCCGCTTGCGTTCGTCATTCGATATGGAGGCGACTTATTTCACATTTGGGAACGTGTCCGATCGGTTGTGAGGTTGGGCTAGATTTTTACGAGCGAGCGGAGCGAGCGAGCAACGATCACAATTTCCAAGCTACACTTATACCTTCTATTGCTTTGCATATATTTCCTGTTATTACCTAACTTTGTGAGCGATTACGGACATCATGTTACACTGTACAGTGTGGATATATTACTATTTATGTGAAACTATTGATAAACTGTAAACTTTTGTCAGTAGGCTATTCGATAAACACTTCCGGCTCCTCAGGCTGGTGCGAATATTTCAATGTCCCCATGTGCCAAACCGTTGGTTTGTGACACACCTTTACGCGGCCCTCGCTCGCCGCGCTCGCTCGAAAACTATAGCCTAACCTAAAACCAATCCCGCTTGCGTTCGTCATTCGATATGGAGGCGACTAATTTCAAATTTGGGAATGCGTCGGATCGGTAGTGAGGTTGGACTAAATTTCTACGAGCGAGCGGAGCGAGCGAGCAACGGTCACAATTTCCAAGCTATACATATACCCTTTATTGCCTTGCATATATTTCGTGTTATTGTCTAATTTTGTCAGACATTTCTGACATCACATTGCACTGTACTATGTGGAAATGTTGCTATTTATGTGAAACTGTTCATAAACTGTAAACTTTTGTCACTAGGCAATTCCTTAAACACTTCCGGCTCCTCGGGCTGGTGCGAATATTTCAATGTCCCTATGTGCCAAACCGTTGGTTTGTGACACTCCTTTTCACGTCAATCGCTCGCTGCGCTCGCTCGAAAACTATAGCCTAACCTAAAACCAATCCCGCTTGCGTTCGTCATTCGATATGGAGGCGACTTATTTCACATTTGGGAACGTATCCGATCGGTTGTGAGGTTGGGCTAGATTTTTACGAGCGAGCGGAGCCAGCGAGCAACGATCACAATTTCCAAGCTATACATATACCTTATATTGCCTTGCATATATTTCGTGTTATTGTCTAATTTTGTCAGACATTTCTGACATTACATTGCACTGTACTATGTGGAAATGTTGCTATTTATGTGAAACTGTTCATAAACTGTAAACTTTTGTCACTAGGCAATTCCTTAAACACTTCCGGCTCCTCGGGCTGGTGCGAATATTTCAATGTCCCCATGTGGCAAACCGTTGGTTTGTGACACACCTTTACGCGACCCTCGCTCGCTGCGCTCGCTCGAAAACTATAACCTAACCTAAAACCAATCCCGCTTGCGTTCGTCATTCGATATGGAGACGACTTATTTCACATTTGGGAACGCGTCCGATCGGTTGTGAGGTTGGGCTAGATTTCTACGAGCGAGCGGAGCGAGCGAGCAACGGTCACAATTTCCAAGCTATACATATACCTTATATTGCCTTGCATATATTTCGTGTTATTACCTAATTTTGTCATCCATTTCTGACATCACATTGCACTGAACTATGTGGAAATGTTGCTATTTATGTGAAACTACTCATAAACTTGTGAACTTTTGTCAGTAGGCAATTTGATAAAGACTTCGGGCTCCTCGGGGTGGTGCGAATATTTCAATGTCCCTATGTGCCAAACCGTTGGTTTGTGACACACCTTTACGCGACCCTCGCTCGCCGCGCTCGCTCGAAAACTATAGCCTAACCTAAAACCAATCCCGCTTGCGTTCGTCATTCGATATGGAGGCGATTTATTTCAAATTTGGGAACGTGTCGGATCGGTTGTGAGGTTGGACTAGATCTTTACGAGCGAGCGGAGCGAGCGAGCAACGATCACAATTTCCAAGCTACACTTATACCTTCTATTGCTTTGCATATATTTCCTGTTATTACCTAATTTTGTGTGCGATTACGGACCTCATGTTGCACTGTACAGTGTGGATATATTACTATTTATGTGAAACTATTGATAAACTGTAAACTTTTGTCAGTAGGCTATTCGATAAACACTTCCGGCTCCTCAGGCTGGTGCGAATATTTCAATGTCCCCATGTGCCAAACCGTTGGTTTGTGACACACCTTTACGCGGCCCTCGCTCGCCGCGCTCGCTCGAAAACTATAGCCTAACCTAAAACCAATCCCGCTTGCGTTCGTCATTCGATATGGAGGCGACTAATTTCAAATTTGGGAATGCGTCGGATCGGTAGTGAGGTTGGACTAAATTTCTACGAGCGAGCGGAGCGAGCGAGCAACGGTCACAATTTCCAAGCTATACATATACCCTTTATTGCCTTGCATATATTTCGTGTTATTGTCTAATTTTGTCAGACATTTCTGACATCACATTGCACTGTACTATGTGGAAATGTTGCTATTTATGTGAAACTGTTCATAAACTGTAAACTTTTGTCACTAGGCAATTCCTTAAACACTTCCGGCTCCTCGGGCTGGTGCGAATATTTCAATGTCCCTATGTGCCAAACCGTTGGTTTGTGACACTCCTTTTCACGTCAATCGCTCGCTGCGCTCGCTCGAAAACAATAGCCTAACCTAAAACCAATCCCGCTTGCGTTCGTCATTCGATATGGAGGCGACTTATTTCACATTTGGGAACGTGTCCGATCGGCTGTGAGGTTGGGCTAGATTTTTACGAGCGAGCGGAGCGAGCGAGCAACGATCACAATTTCCAAGCTATACATATACCTTATATTGCCTTGCATATATTTCGTGTTATTACCTAATTTTGTCATCCATTTCTGACATGTTGCACAGTACAGTGTGGAAATATTACTATTATGTGAAACTATTGATAAACTGTAAACTTTTGTTACTAGGCAATTCGATAAACACTTCCGGCTCCTCGGGCTGGTGCGAATATTTCAATGTCCCTATGTGCCAAACCGTTGGTTTGTGACACTCCTTTTCACGTCAATCGCTCGCTGCGCTCGCTCGAAAACTATAGCCTAACCTAAAACCAATCCCGCTTGCGTTCGTCATTCGATATGGAGGCGACTTATTTCAAATTTGGGAACGTGTCTGATCGGTGGTGAGGTTGGACTAGATTTTTACGAGCGAGCGGAACGAGCGAGCAACGATCACAATTTCCAAGCTATACATATACCCTTTATTGCCTTGCATATATTTCGTGTTATTGTCTAATTTTGTCAGACATTTCTGACATCACATTGCACTGTACTATGTGGAAATGTTGCTATTTATGTGAAACTGTTCATAAACTGTAAACTTTTGTCACTAGGCAATTCCTTAAACACTTCCGCCTCCTCGGGCTGGTGCGAATATTTCAATGTCCCTATGTGCCAAACCGTTGGTTTGTGACACTCCTTTTCACGTCAATCGCTCGCTGCGCTCGCTCGAAAACTATAGCCTAACCTAAAACCAATCCCGCTTGCGTTCGTCATTCGATATGGAGGCGACTTATTTCACATTTGGGAACGTGTCCGATCGGTTGTGAGGTTGGGCTAGATTTTTACGAGCGAGCGGAGCGAGCGAGCAACGATCACAATTTCCAAGCTACACTTATACCTTCTATTGCTTTGCATATATTTCCTGTTATTACCTAACTTTGTGAGCGATTACGGACATCATGTTACACTGTACAGTGTGGATATATTACTATTTATGTGAAACTATTGATAAACTGTAAACTTTTGTCAGTAGGCTATTCGATAAACACTTCCGGCTCCTCAGGCTGGTGCGAATATTTCAATGTCCCCATGTGCCAAACCGTTGGTTTGTGACACACCTTTACGCGGCCCTCGCTCGCCGCGCTCGCTCGAAAACTATAGCCTAACCTAAAACCAATCCCGCTTGCGCTCGTCATTCGATATGGAGGCGACTAATTTCCAATTTGGCAATGCGTCGGATCGGTAGTGAGGTTGGACTAAATTTCTACGAGCGAGCGGAGCGAGCGAGCAACGGTCACAATTTCCAAGCTATACATATACCCTTTATTGCCTTGCATATATTTCGTGTTATTGTCTAATTTTGTCAGACATTTCTGACATCACATTGCACTGTACTATGTGGAAATGTTGCTATTTATGTGAAACTGTTCATAAACTGTAAACTTTTGTCACTAGGCAATTCCTTAAACACTTCCGGCTCCTCGGGCTGGTGCGAATATTTCAATGTCCCTATGTGCCAAACCGTTGGTTTGTGACACTCCTTTTCACGTCAATCGCTCGCTGCGCTCGCTCGAAAACTATAGCCTAACCTAAAACCAATCCCGCTTGCGTTCGTCATTCGATATGGAGGCGACTTATTTCACATTTGGGAACGTGTCCGATCGGTTGTGAGGTTGGGCTAGATTTTTACGAGCGAGCGGAGCGAGCGAGCAACGATCACAATTTCCAAGCTACACTTATACCTTCTATTGCTTTGCATATATTTCCTGTTATTACGTAACTTTGTGAGCGATTACGGACATCATGTTACACTGTACAGTGTGGATATATTACTATTTATGTGAAACTATTGATAAACTGTAAACTTTTGTCAGTAGGCTATTCGATAAACACTTCCGGCTCCTCAGGCTGGTGCGAATATTTCAATGTCCCCATGTGCCAAACCGTTGGTTTGTGACACACCTTTACGCGGCCCTCGCTCGCCGCGCTCGCTCGAAAACTATAGCCTAACCTAAAACCAATCCCGCTTGCGTTCGTCATTCGATATGGAGGCGACTAATTTCAAATTTGGGAATGCGTCGGATCGGTAGTGAGGTTGGACTAAATTTCTACGAGCGAGCGGAGCGAGCGAGCAACGGTCACAATTTCCAAGCTATACATATACCCTTTATTGCCTTGCATATATTTCGTGTTATTGTCTAATTTTGTCAGACATTTCTGACATCACATTGCACTGTACTATGTGGAAATGTTGCTATTTATGTGAAACTGTTCATAAACTGTAAACTTTTGTCACTAGGCAATTCCTTAAACACTTCCGGCTCCTCGGGCTGGTGCGAATATTTCAATGTCCCTATGTGCCAAACCGTTGGTTTGTGACACTCCTTTTCACGTCAATCGCTCGCTGCGCTCGCTCGAAAACTATAGCCTAACCTAAAACCAATCCCGCTTGCGTTCGTCATTCGATATGGAGGCGACTTATTTCACATTTGGGAACGTGTCCGATCGGTTGTGAGGTTGGGCTAGATTTTTACGAGCGAGCGGAGCGAGCGAGCAACGATCACAATTTCCAAGCTATACATATACCTTATATTGCCTTGCATATATTTCGTGTTATTACCTAATTTTGTCATCCATTTCTGACATCACATTGCACTGAACTATGTGGAAATGTTGCTATTTATGTGAAACTACTCATAAACTTGTGAACTTTTGTCAGTAGGCAATTTGATAAAGACTTCGGGCTCCTCAGGCTGGTGCTAATATTTCAATGTCCCCATGTGGCAAACCGTTGGTTTGTGACACACCTTTACGCGACCCTCGCTCGCTGCGCTCGCTCGAAAACTATAACCTAACCTAAAACCAATCCCGCTTGCGTTCGTCATTCGATATGGTGGCGACTTATTTCACATTTGGGAACGTGTCCGATCGGTTGTGAGGTTGGGCTAGATTTTTACGAGCGATCGGAGCGAGCGAGCAACGATCACAATTTCCAAGCTACACTTATACCTTCTATTGCTTTGCTTATATTTCCTGTTATTACCTAATTTTGTGAGCGATTACGGACCTCATGTTGCACTGTACAGTGTGGAAATATTACTATTATGTGAAACTACTGATAAACTGTATACTTTTGTCAGTAGGCAATTCGATAAACACTTCCGGCTCCTCAGGCTGGTGCGAATATTTCAATGACCCCATGTGCCAAACCGTTGGTTTGAGACACACCATTACGCGACCCTTGCTCGCCCCGCTCGCTCGAAAACTATAGACTAATCTAAACCATTCCCTATTGCGTTCGCTATACGATATGTTGGCGACTTATTTCAAATTTGGGAATGTGTCGGATCGGTTGTGAGGTTGGGCTAGATTTTTATGTGCGAGCGGAGCGAGCGAGCAACGATCACAATTTCCAAGCTACACTTATACCTTCTATTTCTTTACATATAATTCCTGTTATTACCTAATTTCGTGAGCGATTACGGACCTCATGTTGCACTGTAAAGTGTGGAATTATTACTATTATGAGAAACTATTCATAAACTGTAAACTTTTGTCAGTAGGCAATTCGATAAACACTTCCGGCTCCTCGGGCTGGTGCGAATATTTCAATGTCCCCATGTCCCAAACCGTTTGTTTGTGACACACCTTTACGCGTCCCTCGCTCGCCGCGCTCGCTCGAAAACTATAGCCTAACCTAAAACCATTCACTCTTGCGTTCGTTATACTATATGGAGGCGACTTATTTCACATTTGGGAACGTGTTGGATCGATAGTGAGGTTGGACTAAATTTCTACGAGCGAGCGGAGCGAGCGAGCAACGGTCACAATTTCCAAGCTATACATATACCTTATATTGCCTTGCATATATTTCGTTTTATTGCCTAATTTTGTCAGACATTTCTGACATCACATTGCACTGTACTATGTGGAAATATTGCTATTTATGTGAATCTGTTCATAAACTGTAAACTTTTGTCACTAGGAAATTCGATAAACACTTCCGGCTCCTCGGGCTGGTGCGAATATTTCAATGTCCCTATGTGCCAGACCGTTGGTTTGTGACACTCCTTTTCACGTCAATCGCTCGCTGCGCTCGCTCGAAAACTGTAGCCTAACCTAAAACCAATCCCGGTTGCGTTCGTCATTCGATATGGAGGCGACTAATTTCAAATTTGGGAATGCGTCGAATCGGTAGTGAGGTTGGACTAAATTTCTACGAGCGAGCGGAGCGAGCGAGCAACGTTCACAATTTCCAAGCTATACATATACCTTATATTGCCTTGCATATATTTCGTGTTATTGCCTAATATTGTCAGACATTTCTGACATCACATTGCACTGAACTATGTGGAAATGTTGCTATTTATGTGAAACTACTCATAAACTGTAAACTTTTGTCAGTAGGCAATTTGATAAAGACCTCCGGCTCCTCGGGCTGGTGCGAACATTTCAATGTCCGTATGTGCCAAACCGTTGGTTTGTGACACACCTTTACGCGGCCCTCGCTCGCCGCGCTCACTCGAAAACTATAGCCTAACCTAAAACCAAACCCGCTTGCGTTCGTCATTCGATATGGAGGCGACTTATTTCAGATTTGGGAACGTGTCGGATCGGTTGTGAGGTTGGACTAGATTTTTACGAGCGAGCCGAGCGAGCGAGCAACGATCACAATTTGCAAGCTATTCATATACCTTATATTGCCTAGCATATATTTCGTGTTATTGCCTAATATTGTCAGACATTTCTGACATCACATTGCACTGAACTATGTGGAAATGTTGCTATTTATGTGAAACTACTCATAAACTGTAAACTTTTGTCAGTAGGCAATTTGATAAAGACTTCGGGCTCCTCGAGGTTGTGCGAATATTTCAATGTCCCTATGTGCCAAACCGTTGGTTTGTGACACTCCTTTTCACGTCAATCCCTCGCTGCGCTCGCTCGAAAACTATAGCCTAACCTAAAACCAATCCCGCTTGCGTTCGTCATTCGATATGGAGGCGACTTATTTCACATTTGGGAACGTATCCGATCGGTTGTGAGGTTGGGCTAGATTTTTAAGAGCGAGCGGAGCGAGCGAGCAACGATCACAATTTCCAAGCTATACATATACCTTATATTGCCTTGCATATATTTCGTGTTATTGTCTAATTTTGTCAGACATTTCTGACATCACATTGCACTGTACTATGTGGAAATGTTGCTATTTATGTGAAACTGTTCATAAACTGTAAACTTTTGTCACTAGGCAATTCTTTAAACACTTCCGGCTCCTCGGGCTGGTGCGAATATTTCAATGTCCCTATGTGCCGAAGCGTTGGTTTGTGACACTCCTTTTCACGTCAATCACTCGCTGCGCTCGCTCGAAAACTATAGCCTAACCTAAAACCAATCCCGCTTGCGTTCGTCATTCGATATGGAGGCGACTTATTTCACATTTGGGAACGTATCCGATCGGTTGTGAGGTTGGGCTAGATTTTTACGAGCGAGCGGAGCGAGCGAGCAACGATCACAATTTCCAAGCTACACTTATACCTTCTATTGCTTTGCATATATTTCCTGTTATTACCTAATTTTGTGAGCGATTACGGACCTCATGTTGCTGTGTACAGTGTGGAAATATTACTATTATGTGAAACTATTGATAAACTGTAAACTTTTGTCAGTAGGCAATTCGATAAACACTTCCGGCTCCTCAGGCTGGTGCGAATATTTCAATGTCCCCATGTGGCAAACCGTTGGTTTGTGACACACCTTTACGCGACCCTCGCTCGCTGCGCTCGCTCGAAAACTATAACCTAACCTAAAACCAATCCCGCTTGCGTTCGTCATTCGATATGGAGACGACTTATTTCACATTTAGGAACGCGTCCGATCGGTTGTGAGGTTGGGCTAGATTTCTACGAGCGAGCGGAGCGAGCGAGCAACGGTCACAATTTCCAAGCTATACATATACCTTATATTGCCTTGCATATATTTCGTGTTATTACCTAATTTTGTCATCCATTTCTGACATCACATTGCACTGAACTATGTGGAAATGTTGCTATTTATGTGAAACTACTCATAAACTTGTGAACTTTTGTCAGTAGGCAATTTGATAAAGACTTCGGGCTCCTCGGGGTGGTGCGAATATTTCAATGTCCCCATGTGGCATACCGTTGGTTTGTGACACACCTTTACGCGACCCTCGCTCGCCGCGCTCGCTCGAAAACTATAGCCTAACCTAAAACCAATCCCGCTTGCGTTCGTCATTCGATATGGAGGCGATTTATTTCAAATTTGGGAACGTGTCGGATCGGTTGTGAGGTTGGACTAGATCTTTACGAGCGAGCGGAGCGAGCGAGCAACGATCACAATTTCCAAGCTACACTTATACTTTCTATTGCTTTGCATATATTTCCTGTTATTACCTAATTTTGTGTGCGATTACGGACCTCATGTTGCACTGTACAGTGTGGAAATATTACTATTATGTGAAACTATTGATAAACTGCAAACTTTTGTCAGTAGGCAATTCGATAAACACTTCCGGCTCCTCGGGCTGGTGCGAATATTTCAATGTCCCCATGTGCCAAACCGTTGGTTTGTGACACACCTTTACGCGACCCTCGCTCGCCGCGCTTGCTCGAAAACTATAGCCTAACCTAAAACCAATCCCGCTTGCGTTCGTCATTCGATATGGAGGCGATTTATTTCAAATTTGGGAACGTGTCGGATCGGTTGTGAGGTTGGACTAGATTTTTACGAGCGAGCGGAGCGAGCGAGCAACGATCACAATTTCCAAGCTACACATATACCTTCTATTGCTTTGCATATATTTCCTGTTATTACCTAATTTTGTGAGCGATTACGGACCTCATGTTGCACTGTACTATGTGGAAATTGTACTGTTTATGAAAAACTATTCATAAACTGTTAACTTTTGTCAGTAGGCAATAGGATAAACACTTCCGGCTCCTCGGGCTGGTGCGAATATTTCAATGTCCCCATGTGCCAAACCGTTGGATTGTGACACACCTTTACGCGTCCCTTGCTCGCCGTGCTCGATCGAAAAATGTAGCCTCACCTAAAACCATTCCCTCTTGCGTTCGTTCTACGATATGGAGGCGACTAATTTCAAATTTGGGAATGCGTCGGATCGGTAGTGAGGTTGGACTAAATTTCTACGAGCGAGCGGAGCGAGCGAGCAACGGTCACAATTTCCAAGCTATACATATACCTCATATTGCCTAGCATATATTTCGTGCTATTACCTAATTTTGTGAGCGATTACGGACCTCATGTTGCACAGTACAGTGTGGAAATATTACTATTATGTGAAACTATTGATAAACTGTAAACTTTTGTCACTAGGCAATTCGATAAACACTTCCGGCTCCTCGGGCTGGTGCGAATATTTCAATGTCCCCATGTGCCAAACCGTTGGTTTGTGACACACCTTTACGCGACCCTCGCTCGCCGCGCTTGCTCGAAAACTATAGCCTAACCTAAAACCAATCCCGCTTGCGTTCGTCATTCGATATGGAGGCGAATTATTTCAAATTTGGGAACGTGTCGGATCGGTGGTGAGGTTGGACTAGATTTTTACGAGCGAGCGGAACGAGCGAGCAACGATCACAATTTCCAAGCTATACATATACCCTATATTGCCTTGCATATATTTCGTGTTATTGTCTAATTTTGTCAGACATTTCTGACATCACATTGCACTGTACTATGTGGAAATGTTGCTATTTATGTGAAACTGTTCATAAACTGTAAACTTTTGTCACTAGGCAATTCCTTAAACACTTCCGGCTCCTCGGGCTGGTGCGAATATTTCAATGTCCCTATGTGCCGAACCGTTGGTTTGTGACACTCCTTTTCACGTCAATCGCTCGCTGCGCTCGCTCGAAAACTATAGCCTAACCTAAAACCAATCCCGCTTGCGTTCGTCATTCGATATGGAGGCGACTTATTTCACATTTGGGAACGTGTCCGATCGGTTGTGAGGTTGGGCTAGATTTTTACGAGCGAGCGGAGCGAGCGAGCAACGATCACAATTTCCAAGCTACACTTATACCTTCTATTGCTTTGCATATATTTCCTGTTATTACCTAACTTTGTGAGCGATTACGGACATCATGTTACACTGTACAGTGTGGATATATTACTATTTATGTGAAACTATTGATAAACTGTAAACTTTTGTCAGTAGGCTATTCGATAAACACTTCCGGCTCCTCAGGCTGGTGCGAATATTTCAATGTCCCCATGTGGCAAACCGTTGATTTGTGACACACCTTTACGCGACCCTCGCTCGCCGCGCTCGCTCGAAAACTATAGCCTAACCTAAAACCAATCCCGCTTGCGTTCGTCATTCGATATGGAGGCGACTTATTTCAAATTTGGGAACGTGACGGATCGGTTGTGAGGTTGGGCTAGATTTTTACGAGCGAGCGGAGCGAGCGAGCAACGGTCACAATTTCCAAGCTATACATATACCTCATATTGCCTAGCATATATTTCGTGCTATTACCTAATTTTGTCAGCCATTTCGGACATCACATTGCACTGTACTATGTGGAAATAGTACTATTTATGTGAAACTATTGATAAACTGTAAACTTTTGTCAGTAGGCAATAGGATAAAGACCTCCGGCTTCTCGGGCTGGTGCGAACATTTCAATGTCCGTATGTGCCAAACCGTTGGATTGTGGCACACCTTTACGCGTCCCTTGCTCGCCGTGCTCGCTCGAAAAATGTAGCTTCACCTAAAACCATTCGCTCTTGCGTTCGTTATACTATATGGAGGCGACTTATTTCAAATTTGGGAATGCGTCGGATCGGTAGTGAGGTTGGACTAAATTTCTACGAGCGAGCGGAGCGAGCGAGCAACGTTCACAATTTCCAAGCTATACATATACCTTATATTGCCTTGCATATATTTCGTGTTATTGCCTAATATTGTCAGACATTTCTGACATCACATTGCACTGTACTATGTGGAAATAGTACTATTTATGTGAAACTATTGATAAACTGTAAACTTTTGTCAGTAGGCAATAGGATAAAGACCTCCGGCTTCTCGGGCTGGTGCGAACATTTCAATGTCCGTATGTGCCAAACCGTTGGATTGTGGCACAACTTTACGCGTCCCTTGCTCGCCGTGCTCGCTCGAAAAATGTAGCTTCACCTAAAACCATTCGCTCTTGCGTTCGTTATACTATATGGAGGCGACTTATTTCGAATTTGGGAACGTGTTGGATCGATAGTGAGGTTGGACTAAATTTCTACGAGCGAGCGGATCGAGCGAGCAACGGTCACAATTTCCAAGCTATACATATACCTTATATTGCCTTGCATATATTTCCTGTTATTACCTAATTTTGTGAGCGATTACGGACCTCATGTTGCACTGTACAGTGTGGAAATATTACTATTATGTGAAACTATTGATAAACTGTAAACTTTTGTCACTAGGCAATTCGATAAACACTTCCGGCTCCTCGGGCTGGTGCGAATATTTCAATGTCCCTATGTGCCAAACCGTTGGTTTGTGACACTCCTTTTCACGTCAATCGCTCGCTGCGCTCGCTCGAAAACTATAGCCTAACCTAAAACCAATCCCGCTTGCGTTCGTCATTCGATATGGAGGCGACTTATTTCAAATTTGGGAACGTGTCGGATCGGTGGTGAGGTTGGACTAGATTTTTACGAGCGAGCGGAGCGAGCGAGCAACGATCACAATTTCCAAGCTATACATATACCCTATATTTCCTTGCATATATTTCGTGTTATTGTCTAATTTTGTCAGACATTTCTGACATCACATTGCACTGTACTATGTGGAAATGTTGCCATTTATGTGAAACTGTTCATAAACTGTAAACTTTTGTCACTAGGCAATTCCTTAAACACTTCCGGCTCCTCGGGCTGGTGCGAATATTTCAATGTTCCTATGTGCCAAACCGTTGGTTTGTGACACTCCTTTTCAGGTCAATCGCTCGCTGCGCTCGCTCGAAAACTATAGCCTAACCTAAAACCAATCCCGCTTGCGTTCGTCATTCGATATGGAGGCGACTTATTTCAAATTTGGGAACGTGTCGGATCGGTGGTGAGGTTGGACTAGATTTTTACGAGCGAGCGGAGCGAGCGAGCAACGATCACAATTTCCAAGCTATACATATACCCTATATTTCCTTGCATATATTTCGTGTTATTGTCTAATTTTGTCAGACATTTCTGACATCACATTGCACTGTACTATGTGGAAATGTTGCCATTTATGTGAAACTGTTCATAAACTGTAAACTTTTGTCACTAGGCAATTCCTTAAACACTTCCGGCTCCTCGGGCTGGTGCGAATATTTCAATGTTCCTATGTGCCAAACCGTTGGTTTGTGACACTCCTTTTCAGGTCAATCGCTCGCTGCGCTCGCTCGAAAACTATAGCCTAACCTAAAACCAATCCCGCTTGCGTTCGTCATTCCATATGGAGGCGACTTATTTCACATTTGGGAACGTATCCGATCGGTTGTGAGGTTGGGCTAGATTTTTACGAGCGAGCGGAGCGAGCGAGCAACGATCACAATTTCCAAGCTACACTTATACCTTCTATTGCTTTGCATATATTTCCTGTTATTACCTAATTTTGTGAGCGATTACGGACCTCATGTTGCACTGTACAGTGTGGAAATATTACTATTATTCGAAACTATTGATAAACTGTAAACTTTTGTCAGTAGGCAATTCGATAAACACTTCCGGCTCCTCAGGCTGGTGCGAATATTTCAATGTCCCCATGTGGCAAACCGTTGGTTTGTGACACACCTTTACGCGACCCTCGCTCGCCGCGCTCGCTCGAAAACTATAGCCTAACCTAAAACCAATCCCGCTTGCGTTCGTCATTCGATATGGAGGCGACTTATTTCAAATTTGGGAACGTGTCGGATCGGTTGTGAGGTTGGACTAGATTTTCGCGAGCGAGCGGAGCGAGCGAGCAACGATCACAGTTTCCAAGCTATACATATACCTTATATTGCCTTGCATATATTTCGTGTTATTGTCTAATTTTGTCAGGCATTTCTGACATCACATTGCACTGTACTATGTGGAAATGTTGCTATTTATGTGAAACTGTTCATAAACTGTAAACTTTTGTCACTAGGCAATTCTTTAAACACTTCCGGCTCCTCGGGCTGGTGCGAATATTTCAATGTCCCTATGTGCCGAACCGTTGGTTTGTGACACTCCTTTTCACGTCAATCGCTCGCTGCGCTCGCTCGAAAACTATAGCCTAACCTAAAACCAATCCCGCTTGCGTTCGTCATTCGATATGGAGGCGACTTATTTCACATTTGGGAACGTATCCGATCGGTTGTGAGGTTGGGCTAGATTTTTACGAGCGAGCGGAGCGAGCGAGCAAAGATCACAATTTCCAAGCTACACTTACCCCTTCTATTGCTTTGCATATATTTCCTGTTATTACCTAATTTTGTGAGCGATTACGGACCTCATGTTGCACTGTATAGTGTGGAAATATTACTATTATGTGAAACTATTGATAAACTGTAAACTTTTGTCAGTAGGCAATTCGATAAACACTTCCGGCTCCTCGGACTGGTGCGAATATTTCAATGTCCCTATGTGCCAAACCGTTGGTTTGTGACACACCTTTACGAGACCCTGGCTCGCTGCGCTCGCTCGAAAACTATAGCCTAACCTAAAACCAATCCCGCTTGCGTTCGTCATTCGATATGGAGGCGACTTATTTCACATTTGGGAACGCGTCCGATCGGTTGTGAGGTTGGGCTAGATTTTTACGAGCGAGCGGAGCGAGCGAGCAACGATCACAATTTCCAAGCTACACTTATAACTTCTATTGCTTTGCATATATTTCCTGTTATTACCTAACTTTGTGAGCGATTACGGACATCATGTTACACTGTACAGTGTGGATATATTACTATTTATGTGAAACTATTGATAAACTGTAAACTTTTGTCAGTAGGCTGTTCGATAAACACTTCCGGCTCCTCAGGCTGGTGCGAATATTTCAATGTCCCCATGTGCCAAACCGTTGGTTTGTGACACACCTTTACGCGGCCCTCGCTCGCCGCGCTCGCTCGAAAACTATAGCCTAACCTAAAACCAATCCCGCTTGCGTTCGTCATTCGATATGGAGGCGACTTATTTCAAATTTGGGAACGTGTCGGATCGGTTGTGAGGTTGGACTAGATTTTCACGAGCGAGCGGAGCGAGCGAGCAACGATCACAATTTCCAAGCTATACATATACCTTATATTGCCTTGCATATATTTCGTGTTATTGTCTCATTTTGTCAGACATTTCTGACATCACATTGCACTGTACTATGTGGAAATGTTGCTATTTATGTGAAACTGTTCATAAACTGTAAACTTTTGTCACTAGGCAATTCTTTAAACACTTCCGGCTCCTCGGGCTGGTGCGAATATTTCAATGTCCCTATGTGCCGAACCGTTGGTTTGTGACACTCCTTTTCACGTCAATCGCTCGCTGCGCTCGCTCGAAAACTATAGCCTAACCTAAAACCAATCCCGCTTGCGTTCGTCATTCGATATGGAGGCGACTTATTTCACATTTGGGAACGTATCCGATCGGTTGTGAGGTTGGGCTAGATTTTTACGAGCGAGCGGAGCGAGCGAGCAAAGATCACAATTTCCAAGCTACACTTACCCCTTCTATTGCTTTGCATATATTTCCTGTTATTACCTAATTTTGTGAGCGATTACGGACCTCACGTTGCACTGTACAGTGTGGAAATATTACTATTATGTGAAACTATTGATAAACTGTAAACTTTTGTCAGTAGGCAATTCGATAAACACTTCCGGCTCCTCGGACTGGTGCGAATATTTCAATGTCCCTATGTGCCAAACCGTTGGTTTGTGACACACCTTTACGAGACCCTGGCTCGCTGCGCTCGCTCGAAAACTATAGCCTAACCTAAAACCAATCCCGCTTGCGTTCGTCATTCGATATGGAGGCGACTTATTTCACATTTGGGAACGCGTCCGATCGGTTATGAGGTTGGGCTAGATTTTTACGAGCGAGCGGAGCGAGCGAGCAACGATCACAATTTCCAAGCTGCACTTATACCTTCTATTGCTTTGCATATATTTCCTGTTATTACCTAATTTTGTGAGCGATTACGGACCTCATGTTGCATTGTACAGTGTGGAAATATTACTATTATGTGAAACTACTGATAAACTGTAAACTTTTGTCAGTAGGCAATTCGATAAATACTTCCGGCTCCTCGGGGTGGTGCGAATATTTCAATGTCCCCATGTGCCAAACCGTTGGATTGTGACACACCTTTACGCGTCCCTTGCTCGCCGTGCTCGATCGAAAAATGTAGCCTCACCTAAAACCATTACCTCTTGCGTTCGTTATACGATATAGAGGCGACTAATTTCAAATTTGGGAATGCGTCGGATCGGTAGTGAGGTTGGACTAAATTTCTACGAGCGAGCGGAGCGAGCGAGCAACGGTCACAATTTCCAAGCTATACATATACCTCATATTGCCTAGCATATATTTCGTGCTATTACCTAATTTTGTCAGCCATTTCGGACATCACATTGCACTGTACTATGTGGAAATAGTACTATTTATGTGAAACTGTTCATAAACTGTAAACTTTTGTCACTAGGCAATTCTTTAAACACTTCCGGCTCCTCGGGCTGGTGCGAATATTTCAATGTCCGTATGTGCCAAACCGTTGGATTGTGGCACACCTTTACGCGTCCCTTGCTCGCCGTGCTCGCTCGAAAAATGTAGCTTCACCTAAAACCATTCGCTCTTGCGTTCGTTATACTATATGGAGGCGACTTATTTCGAATTTGGGAACGTGTTGGATCGATAGTGAGGTTGGACTAAATTTCTACGAGCGAGCGGATCGAGCGAGCAACGGTCACAATTTCCAAGCTATACATATACCTTATATTGCCTTGCATATATTTCCTGTTATTACCTAATTTTGTGAGCGATTACGGACCTCATGTTGCACTGTACAGTGTGGAAATATTACTATTATGTGAAACTATTGATAAACTGTAAACTTTTGTCACTAGGCAATTCGATAAACACTTCCGGCTCCTCGGGCTGGTGCGAATATTTCAATGTCCCTATGTGCCAAAACGTTGGTTTGTGACACTCCTTTTCACGTCAATCGCTCGCTGCGCTCGCTCGAAAACTATAGCCTAACCTAAAACCAATCCCGCTTGCGTTCGTCATTCGATATGGAGGCGACTTATTTCAAATTTGGGAACGTGTCGGATCGGTGGTGAGGTTGGACTAGATTTTTACGAGCGAGCGGAGCGAGCGAGCAACGATCACAATTTCCAAGCTATACATATACCCTATATTTCCTTGCATATATTTCGTGTTATTGTCTAATTTTGTCAGACATTTCTGACATCACATTGCACTGTACTATGTGGAAATGTTGCTATTTATGTGAAACTGTTCATAAACTGTAAACTTTTGTCACTAGGCAATTCCTTAAACACTTCCAGCTCCTCGGGCTGGTGCGAATATTTCAATGTTCCTATGTGCCAAACCGTTGGTTTGTGACACTCCTTTTCAGGTCAATCGCTCGCTGCGCTCGCTCGAAAACTATAGCCTAACCTAAAACCAATCCCGCTTGCGTTCGTCATTCCATATGGAGGCGACTTATTTCACATTTGGGAACGTATCCGATCGGTTGTGAGGTTGGGCTAGATTTTTACGAGCGAGCGGAGCGAGCGAGCAACGATCACAATTTCCAAGCTACACTTATACCTTCTATTGCTTTGCATATATTTCCTGTTATTACCTAATTTTGTGAGCGATTACGGACCTCATGTTGCACTGTACAGTGTGGAAATATTACTATTATTCGAAACTATTGATAAACTGTAAACTTTTGTCAGTAGGCAATTCGATAAACACTTCCGGCTCCTCGGACTGGTGCGAATATTTCAATGTCCCTATGTGCCAAACCGTTGGTTTGTGACACACCTTTACGAGACCCTGGCTCGCTGCGCTCGCTCGAAAACTATAGCCTAACCTAAAACCAATCCCGCTTGCGTTCGTCATTCGATATGGAGACGACTTATTTCACATTTGGGAACGCGTCCGATCGGTTGTGAGGTTGGGCTGGATTTTTACGAGCGAGCGGAGCGAGCGAGCAACGATCACAATTTCCAAGCTACACTTATACCTTCTATTGCTTTGCATATATTTCCTGTTATTACCTAACTTTGTGAGCGATTACGGACATCATGTTACACTGTACAGTGTGGATATATTACTATTTATGTGAAACTATTGATAAACTGTAAACTTTTGTCAGTAGGCTGTTCGATAAACACTTCCGGCTCCTCAGGCTGGTGCGAATATTTCAATGTCCCCATGTGCCAAACCGTTGGTTTGTGACACACCTTTACGCGGCCCTCGCTCGCCGCGCTCGCTCGAAAACTATAGCCTAACCTAAAACCAATCCCGCTTGCGTTCGTCATTCGATATGGAGGCGACTTATTTCAAATTTGGGAACGTGTCGGATCGGTTGTGAGGTTGGACTAGATTTTCACGAGCGAGCGGAGCGAGCGAGCAACGATCACAATTTTCAAGCTATACATATACCTTATATTGCCTTGCATATATTTCGTGTTATTGTCTAATTTTGTCAGACATTTCTGACATCACATTGCACTGTACTATGTGGAAATGTTGCTATTTATGTGAAACTGTTCATAAACTGTAAACTTTTGTCACTAGGCAATTCTTTAAACACTTCCGGCTCCTCGGGCTGGTGCGAATATTTCAATGTCCCTATGTGCCGAACCGTTGGTTTGTGACACTCCTTTTCACGTCAATCGCTCGCTGCGCTCGCTCGAAAACTATAGCCTAACCTAAAACCAATCCCGCTTGCGTTCGTCATTCGATATGGAGGCGACTTATTTCACATTTGGGAACGCGTCCGATCGGTTGTGAGGTTGGGCTAGATTTTTACGAGCGAGCGGAGCGAGCGAGCAACGATCACAATTTCCAAGCTACACTTATACCTTCTATTGCTTTGCATATATTTCCTGTTATTACCTAACTTTGTGAGCGATTACGGACATCATGTTACACTGTACAGTGTGGATATATTACTATTTATGTGAAACTATTGATAAACTGTAAACTTTTGTCAGTAGGCTGTTCGATAAACACTTCCGGCTCCTCAGGCTGGTGCGAATATTTCAATGTCCCCATGTGCCAAACCGTTGGTTTGTGACACACCTTTACGCGGCCCTCGCTCGCCGCGCTCGCCCGAAAACTATAGCCTAACCTAAAACCAATCCCGCTTGCGTTCGTCATTCGATATGGAGGCGACTTATTTCAAATTTGGGAAAGTGTCGGATCGGTTGTGAGGTTGGGATAGATTTTTACGAGCGAGCGGAGCGAGCGAGCAACGATCACAATTTCCAAGCTATACATATACCTTATATTGCTTTGCATATATTTCCTGTTATTACCTAATTTTGTGAGCGATTACGGACCTCATGTTGCACTGTACAGTGTGGAAATATTACTATTATGTGAAACTATTGATAAACTGTAAACTTTTGTCAGTAGGCAATTCGATAAACACTTCCGGCTCCTCGGACTGGTGCGAATATTTCAATGTCCCTATGTGCCAAACCGTTGGTTTGTGACACACCTTTACGAGACGCTGGCTCGCTGCGCTCGCTCGAAAACTATAGCCTAACCTAAAACCAACCCCGCTTGCGTTCGTCATTCGATATGGTGGCGACTTATTTGAAATATGGGAACGTGTCCGATGGGTTGTGAGGTTGGGCTAGATTTTTACGAGCGAGCAGAGCGAGCGAGCAACGATCACAATTTCCAAGCTACACTTATACCTTCTGTTGCTTTGCAAATATTTCCTGTTATTATCTAACTTTGTGAGCGATTACGGACCTCATGTTGCACTGTACAGTATGGAAATATTACTATTATGTGAAACTATTGATAAACTGTAAACTTTTGTCAGTAGGCAATTCGATAAACACTTCCGGCTCCTCAGGCTGGTGCGAATATTTCAATGTCCCCATGTGCCAAACCGTTGGTTTGTGACACACCTTTACGCGACCCTCGCTCGCCGCGCTCGCTCGAAAACTATAGCCTAACCTAAAACCAATCCCGCTTGCGTTCGTCATTCGATATGGAGGCGACTTATTTCAAATTTGGGAACGTGACGGATCGGTTGTGAGGTTGGACTAGATTTTTACGAGCGAGCGGAGCGAGCGAGCAACGATCACAATTTCCAAGCTACACTTACCCCTTCTATTGCTTTGCATATATTTCCTGTTATTACCTAATTTTGTGAGCGATTACGGACCTCATGTTGCACTGTACAGTGTGGAAATATTACTATTATGTGAAACTATTGATAAACTGTAAACTTTTGTCAGTAGGCAATTCGATAAACACTTCCGGCTCCTCGGACTGGTGCGAATATTTCAATGTCCCTATGTGCCAAACCGTTGGTTTGTGACACACCTTTACGAGACGCTGGCTCGCTGCGCTCGCTCGAAAACTATAGCCTAACCTAAGACCAACCCCGCTTGCGTTCGTCATTCGATATGGTGGCGACTTATTTGAAATATGGGAACGTGTCCGATGGGTTGTGAGGTTGGACTAGATTTTTACGAGCGAGCAGAGCGAGCGAGCAACGATCACAATTTCCAAGATACACTTATACCTTCTGTTGCTTTGCAAATATTTCCTGTTATTATCTAACTTTGTGAGCGATTACGGACCTCATGTTGCACTGTACAGTATGGAAATATTACTATTATGTGAAACTATTGATAAACTGTAAACTTTTGTCAGTAGGCAATTCGATAAACACTTCCGGCTCCTCAGGCTGGTGCGAATATTTCAATGTCCCCATGTGCCAAACCGTTGGTTTGTGACACACCTTTACGCGACCCTCGCTCGCCGCGCTCGCTCGAAAACTATAGCCTAACCTAGAACCAACCCCGCTTGCGTTCGTCATGCGATATGGTGGCAACTTATTTGAAATTTGGGAACGTGTCCGATGGGTTGTGAGGTTGGGCTAGATTTTTACGAACGAGCGAAGCGAGCGACCAACGATCACAATTTCCAAGCCACACTTATACCTTATATTGCCTTGCATATATTTCATGTTATTGTCTAATTTTGTGAGCGATTACGGACCTCATGTTGCACTGTGCAGTGTGGAAATATTACTATTATGTGAAACTATTGATAAACTGTAAACTTTTGTCAGTAGGCAATTCGATAAACACTTCCGGCTCCTCGGACTGGTGCAAATATTTCAATGTCCCTATGTGCCAAACCGTTGGTTTGTGACACACCTTTACGCGGCCCTCGCTCGCCGCGCTCGCTCGAAAACTATAGCCTAACCTAAAACCAATCCCGCTTGCGTTCGTCATTCGATATGGAGGCGACTTATTTCAAATTTGAGAACGTGTCGGATCGGTTGTGAGGTTGGACTAGATTTTTACGAGCGAGCGGAGCGAGCGAGCAACGATCACAATTTCGAAGCTATACATATACCTTATATTGCCTTGCATATATTTCGTGTTATTGTCTAATTTTGTCAGACATTTCTGACATCACATTGCACTGTACTATGTGGAAATGTTGCTATTTATGTGAAACTGTTCATAAACTGTAAACTTTTGTCACTAGGCAATTCTTTAAACACTTCCGGCTCCTCGGGCTGGTGCGAATATTTCAATGTCCCTATGTGCCGAACCGTTGGTTTGTGACACTACTATTCACGTCAATAGCTCGCTGCGCTCGCTCGAAAACTATAGCCTAACCTAAAACCAATCCCCCTTGCGTTCGTCATTCCATATGGAGGCGACTTATTTCACATTTGGGAACGTATACGATCGGTTGTGAGGTTGGGCTAGATTTTTACGAGCGAGCGGTGCGAGCGAGCAACGATCACAATTTCCAAGCTACACATACCCCTTCTATTGCTTTGCATATGTTTCCTGTTATTACCTAATTTTGTGAGCGATTACGGACCTCATGTTGCACTGTACAGTGTGGAAATATTACTATTATGTGAAACTATTGATAAACTGTAAACTTTTGTCAGTAGGCAATTCGATAAACACTTCCGGCTCCTCGGACTGGTGCGAATATTTCAATGTCCCTTTGTGCCAAACCGTTGGTTTGTGACACACCTTTACGAGACCCTGGCTCGCTGCGCTCGCTCGAAAACTATAGCCTAACCTAAAACCAACCCCGCTTGCGTTCGTCATTCGATATGGTGGCGACTTATTTGAAATATGGGAACGTGTCCGATGGGTTGTGAGGTTGGGCTAGATTTTTACGAGCGAGCGGAGCGAGCGAGCAACGATCACAATTTCCAAGCCACACTTATACCTTCTACTGCCTTCCATATGTTTCCTGTTATTACCTAATTTTGTAAGCGATGACGGACATCATGTTACACTGTACAGTGTGGAAATATTACCATTTATGTGAAACTATTGATAAACTGTAAACTTTTGTCAGTAGGCTATTCGATAAACACTTCCGGCTCCTCTGGCTGGTGCGAATATTTCAATGTCCCCATGTGCCAAACCGTTGGTTTGTGACACACCTTTACGCGACCCTCGCTCGCCGCGCTCGCTCGAAAACTATAGCCTAATCTAAACCATTCCCACTTGCGTTCCTTATACGATATGTTGGCGACTAATTTCAAATTTGGGAACGTGTCGGATCGGTTGTGAGGTTGGACTAGATTTTTACGAGCGAGCGAGCAACAATCACAATTTCCAAGCTATACATATACCTTATATTGCCTTGCATATATTTCGTGTTATTGTCTAATTTTGTCAGACATTTCTTACATCACATTGCACTGTACTGTGTGGAAATGTTCCTATTTATGTGAAACTGTTCATAAACTGTAAACTTTTGTCACTAGGCAATTCTTTAAACACTTCCGGCTCCTCGGGCTGGTGCGAATATTTCAATATCCCTATGTGCCAAACCGTTGGTTTGTGACACTCCTTTTCACGTCAATCGCTCGCTGCGCTCGCTCGAAAACTATAGCCCAACCTAAACCAATCCCGCTTGCGTTCGTCATTCGATATGGAGGCGACTTATTTCACATTTGGGAACATGTCCGATTGGTTGTGAGGTTGGGCTAGATTTTTACGAGCGAGCGGAGCGAGCGAGCAACGATCACAATTTCCAAGCTACACTTATACCTTCTGTTGCTTTCCAAATATTTCCTGTTATTATCTAACTTTGTGAGCGATTACGGACCTCATGTTGCACTGTACAGTATGGAAATATTACTATTATGTGAAACTATTGATAAACTGTAAACTTTTGTCAGTAGGCAATTCGATAAACACTTCCGGCTCCTCAGGCTGGTGCGAATATTTCAATGTCCCCATGTGCCAAACCGTTGGTTTGTGACACACCTTTACGCGACCCTCGCTCGCCGCGCTCGCTCGAAAACTATAGCCTAACCTAAAACCAACCCCGCTTGCGTTCGTCATGCGATATGGTGGAGACTTATTTGAAATTTGGGAACGTGTCCGATGAGTTGTGAGGTTGGGCTAGATTTTTACGAGCGAGCGAAGCGAGCGACCAACGATCACAATTTCCAAGCCACACTTATACCTTATATTGCCTTGCATATATTTCATGTTATTGTCTAATTTTGTGAGCGATTACGGACCTCATGTTGCACTGTGCAGTGTGGAAATATTACTATTATGTGAAACTATTGATAAACTGTAAACTTTTGTCAGTAGGCAATTCGATAAACACTTCCGGCTCCTCGGACTGGTGCAAATATGTCAATGTCCCTATGTGCCAAACCGTTGGTTTGTGACACACCTTTACGCGGCCCTCGCTCGCCGCGCTCGCTCGAAAACTATAGCCTAACCTAAAACCAATCCCGCTTGCGTTCGTCATTCGATATGGAGGCGACTTATTTCAAATTTGAGAACGTGTCGGATCGGTTGTGAGGTTGGACTAGATTTTTACGAGCGAGCGGAGCGAGCGAGCAACGATCACAATTTCCAAGCTATACATATACCTTATATTGCCTTGCATATATTTCGTGTTATTGTCTAATTTTGTCAGACATTTCTGACATCACATTGCACTGTACTATGTGGAAATGTTGCTATTTATGTGAAGCTGTTCATAAACTGTAAACTTTTGTCACTAGGCAATTCTTTAAACACTTCCGGCTCCTCGGGCTGGTGCGAATATTTCAATGTCCCTATGTGCCGAACCGTTGGTTTGTGACACTCCTATTCACGTCAATAGCTCGCTGCGCTCGCTCGAAAACTATAGCCTAACCTAAAACCAATCCCGCTTGCGTTCGTCATTCCATATGGAGGCGACTTATTTCACATTTGGGAACGTATCCGATCGGTTGTGAGGTTGGGCTAGATTTTTACGAGCGAGCGGTGCGAGCGAGCAACGATCACAATTTCCAAGCTACACATACCCCTTCTATTGCATTGCATATGTTTCCTGTTATTACCTAATTTTGTGAGCGATTACGGACCTCATGTTGCACTGTACAGTGTGGAAATATTACTATTATGTGAAACTACTGATAAACTGTAAACTTTTGTCAGGAGGCAATTCGATAAACACTTCCGGCTCCTCGGGCTGGTGCGAATATTTCAATGTCCCCATGTGCCAAACCGTTGGTTTGTGACACACCTTTACGCGGCCCTCGCTCGCCGCGCTCGCTCGAAAACTATAGCCTAACCTAAAACCAATCCCGCTTGCGTTCGTCATTCGATATGGAGGCGATTTATTTCAAATTTGGGAACATGTCGGATCGGTTGTGAGGTTGGACTAGATTTTTACGAGCGAGCGAGCAACGATCACAATTTCCAAGCTATACATATACCTTATATTGCCTTGCATATATTTCGTGTTATTGTCTAATTTTGTCAGACATTTCTGACATCACATTGCACTGTACTATGTGGAAATGTTGCTATTTATGTGAAACTGTTCATAAACTGTAAACTTTTGTCACTAGGCAATTCTTTAAACACTTCCGGCTCCTCGGGCTGGTGCGAATATTTCAATGTCCCTATGTGCCGAACCGTTGGTTTGTGACACTCCTTTTCACGTCAATGGCTCGCTGCGCTCGCTCGAAAACTATAGCCTAACCTAAAACCAATCCCGCTTGCGTTCGACATTCGATATGGAGGCGTCTTATTTCACATTTGGGAACGTATCCGATCGGTTGTGCGGTTGGGCTAGATTTTTACGAGCGAGCGGAGCGAGCGAGCAACGATCACAATTTCAAAGCTACACTTACCCCTTCTATTGCTTTGCATATATTTCCTGTTATTACCTAATTTTGTGAGCGATTACGGACCTCATGTTGCACTGAACAGTGTCGAAATAGTACTATTTAAGTGAAATTAGTGATAAACTGTAATCTTTTGTCAGTAGGCAATAGGATAAAGACCTCCGCCTCCTCAGGCTGGTGCGAACATTTCAATGTCCTTATGTGCAAAACCGTTGGATTGTGACACACCTTTACGCGTCCCTTGTTCGCCGTGCTCGCTCGAAAAATGTAGCCTCACCCAAAACCATTCCCTCTTGCGTTAGTTAGACGATATCTAGGCGACTCTTTTCGAATTTGGGAACGCGTCGGATCGATAGTGAGGTTGGACTAAATTTCTACGAGCGGGCGGAGCGAGCGAGCAACGGTCACAATTTCCAAGCTATACATATACCTTATATTGCCCTGCATATATTTCGTGTTATTACCTAATTGTGTCAGCCTTTTCGGACATCACTTTGCACTGTACTATGTGGAAATAGTACTATTTATGTGAAACTATTGATAAACTGTAAACTTTTGTCAGTAGGCAATAGGATGAAGACCTCCGGCTCCTCGGGCTGGTGCCAACATTTCAATGTCTGTATGTGCCAAACCGTTGGATTGTGACACACCGTTACGCGTCCCTTGCTCGCCGTGCTCGCTCGAAAAATGTAGCCTCACCTAAAACCATTCCCTCTTGCGTTCGTAATACGATATGGTGGCGACTTATTTGAAATATGGGAACGTGTCCGATGGGTTGTGAGGTTGGGCTAGATTTTTACGAGCGAGCGGAGCGAGCGAGCAACGATCACAATTTCCAAGCCACACTTATACCTTCTACTGCCTTCCATATGTTTCCTGTTATTACCTAATTTTGTAAGCGATGACGGACATCATGTTACACTGTACAGTGTGGAAATATTACCATTTATGTGAAACTATTGATAAACTGTAAAGTTTTGTCAGTAGGCTATTCGAAAAACACTTCCGGCTCCTCTGGCTGGTGCGAATATTTCAATGTCCCCATGTGCCAAACCGTTGGTTTGTGACACACCTTTACGCGACCCTCGCTCGCCGCGCTCGCTCGAAAACTATAGCCTAATCTAAACCATTCCCACTTGCGTTCCTTATACGATATGTTGGCGACTTATTTCAAATTTGGGAACGTGTCGGATCGGTTGTGAGGTTGGACTAGATTTTTACGAGCGAGCGAGCAACAATCAAAATTTCCAAGCTATACATATACCTTATATTGCCTTGCATATATTTCGTGTTATTGTCTAATTTTGTCAGACATTTCTGACATCTCATTGCACTGTACTGTGTGGAAATGTTCCTATTTATGTGAAACTGTTCATAAACCGTAAACTTTTGTCACTAGGCAATTCTTTAAACACTTCCGGCTCCTCGGGCTGGTGCGAATATTTCAATATCCCTATGTGCCAAACCGTTGGTTTGTGACACTCCTTTTCACGTCAATCGCTCGCTGCGCTCGCTCGAAAACTATAGCCTAACCTAAACCAATCCCGCTTGCGTTCGTCATTCGATATGGAGGCGACTTATTTCACATTTGGGAACGTGTCCGATTGGTTGTCAGGTTGGGCTAGATTTTTACGAGCGAGCGGAGCGAGCGAGCAACGGTCACAATTTCCAAGCCACACGTATACCTTCTACTGCCTTGCATATATTTCCTGTTATTACCTAATTTCGTGAGCGATTACGGACCTCATGTTGCACTGTACAGTGTGGAAATATTACTATTATGTGAAACTATTGATAAACTGTAAACTTTTGTCAGTAGGCAATTCGATAAACACTTCCGGCTCCTCGGACTGGTGCGAATATTTCAATGTCCCTATGTGCCAAACCGTTGGTTTGTGACACACCTTTACGAGACCCTGGCTCGCTGGGCTCGCTCGAAAACTATAGCCTAACCTAAAACCAACCCCGCTTGCGTTCTTCATTCGATATGGTGGCGACTTATTTGAAATTTGGTAACGTGTCCGATGGGTTGTGAGGTTGGACTAGATTTTTACGAGCGAGCGGAGCGAGCGAGCAACGATCACAATTTCCAAGCTATACATATACCTTATATTGCCTTGCATATATTTCGTGTTATTGTCTAATTTTGTCAGACATTTCTGACATCACATTGCACTGTACTATGTGGAAATGTTGCTATTTATGTGAAACTGTTCATAAACTGTAAACTTTTGTCACTAGGCAATTCTTTAAACACTTCTGGCTCCTCGGGCTGGTGCGAATATTTCAATGTCCCTATGTGCCGAACCGTTGGTTTGTGACACTCCTTTTCACGTCAATGGCTCGCTGCGCTCGCTCGAAAACTATAGCCTAACCTAAACCAATCCCGCTTGCGTTCGTCATTCGATATGGAGGCGACTTATTTCACATTTGGGAACGTGTCCGATTGGTTGTGAGGTTGGGCTAGATTTTTACGAGCGAGCGGAGCGAGCGAGCAACGATCACAATTTCCAAGCTACACTTATACCTTCTGTTGCTTTGCAAATATTTCCTGTTATTACCTAACTTTGTGAGCGATTACGGACCTCATGTTGCACTGTACAGTATGGAAATATTACTATTATGTGAAACTATTGATAAACTGTAAACTTTTGTCAGTAGGCAATTCGATAAACACTTCCGGCTCCTCAGGCTGGTGCGAATATTTCTATGTCCCCATGTGCCAAACCGTTGGTTTGTGACACACCTTTACGCGACCCTCCCTCGCCGCGCTCGCTCGAAAACTATAGCCTAATCTAAACCATTCCCTCTTGCGGTCGTTATGCGATATGTTGGCGACTTATTTCAAATTTGGGAATGTGTCGGATCGGTTGTGAGGTTGGGCTATATTTTTACGAGCGAGCAGAGCGATCGAGCAACGGTCACAATTTCCAAGCCACACTTATACCTTCTACTGCCTTGCATATATTTCCTGTTATAACCTAATATTGTATGCGATTACGGACATCATGTTACACTGTACAGTGTGGAAATATTACTATTATGTGAAACTATTGATAAACTGTAAACTTTTGTCAGTACGCTATTCGATAAACACTTCCGGCTCCTCGGGCTGGTGCGAACATTTCAATGTCCGTATGTGCCAAACCGTTGGTTTGTGACACACCTTTACGCGGCCCTCGCTCGCCGCGCTCGCTCGAAAACTATAGCCTCACCCAAAACCATTCCCTCTTGCGTTCGTTAGACGATATCTAGGCGACTTGTTTCGAATTTGGGAACGCGTCGGATCGATAGTGAGGTTGGACTAAATTTCTACGAGCGAGCGGAGCGAGCGAGCAACGGTCACAATTTCCAAGCTATACATATACCTTATATTGCCTTGCATATATTTCGTGTTATTACCTAATTTTGTCAGCCATTTCGGACATCACTTTGCGCTGTACTATGTGGAAATAGTACTATTTATGTGAAATTATTGATAAAGTGTAAACTTTTGTCAGTAGGCTATTCGATAAACACTTCCGGCTCCTCAGGCTGGTGCGAATATTTCTATGTCCCCATGTGCCAAACCGTTGGTTTGTGACACACCTTTACGCGACCCTCGCTCGCCGCGCTCGCTCGAAAACTATAGCCTAACCTAAAACCAACCCCGCTTGCGTTCGTCATTCGATATGGTGGCGACTTATTTGAAATTTGGGAACGTGTCCGATCGGTTGTGAGGTTGGGCTAGATTTTTACGAGCGAGCGGAGCGAGCGAGCAACGATCACAATTTCCAAGCTTCACATTCACCTTCTATTGCTTTGCATATATTTCCTGTTATTACCTAATTTTGTGAGCGATTACGGACCTCATGTTGCACTGTACAGTGTGGAAATATTACTATTATGTGAAACTATTGATAAACTGTAAACTTTTGTCAGTAGGCAATTCGATAAACACTTCCGGCTCCTCGGACTGGTGCGAATATTTCAATGTCCCTATGTGCCAAACCGTTGGTTTGTGACACACCTTTACGAGACCCTGGCTCGCTGCGCTCGCTCGAAAACTATAGCCTAACCTAAAACCAATCCCGCTTGCGTTCGTCATTCCATATGGAGGCGACTTATTTCACATTTGGGAACGTATCCGATCGGTTGTGAGGTTGGGCTAGATTTTTAAGAGCGAGCGGAGCGAGCGAGCAACGATCACAATTTCCAAGCTACACATACCCCTTCTATTGCTTTGCATATATTTCCTGTTATTACCTAATTTTGTAAGCGATTACGGACATCATGTTGCACTGTACAGTGTGGAAATATTACTATTATGTGAAACTATTGATAAACTGTAAACTTTTGTCAGTAGGCAATTCGATAAACACTTCCGGCTCCTCGGACTGGTGCGAATATTTCAATGTCCCTATGTGCCAAACCGTTGGTTTGTGACACACCTTTACGAGACCCTGGCTCGCTGCGCTCGCTCGAAAACTATAGTCTAACCTAAAACCAATCCCGCTTGCGTTCGTCATTCGATATGGAGGCGACTTATTTCACATTTGGGAACGTGTCCGATTGGTTGTGAGGTTGGGCTAGATTTTTACGGGCGAGCGGAGCGAGCGAGCAACGATCACAATTTCCAAGCTACACTTATACCTTCTGTTGCTTTGCAAATATTTCCTGTTATTACCTAACTTTGTGAGCGATTACGGACCTCATGTTGCACTGTACAGTATGGAAATATTACTATTATGTGAAACTATTGATAAACTGTAAACTTTTGTCAGTAGGCAATTCGATAAACACTTCCGGCTCCTCAGGCTGGTGCGAATATTTCTATGTCCCCATGTGCCAAACCGTTGGTTTGTGACACACCTTTACGCGACCCTCGCTCGCCGCGCTCGCTCGAAAACTATAGCCTAATCTAAACCATTCCCTCTTGCGGTCGTTATGCGATATGTTGGCGACTTATTTCAAATTTGGGAATGTGTCGGATCGGTTGTGAGGTTGGGCTATATTTTTACGAGCGAGCAGAGCGATCGAGCAACGGTCACAATTTCCAAGCCACACTTATACCTTCTACTGCCTTGCATATATTTCCTGTTATAACCTAATATTGTATGCGATTACGGACATCATGTTACACTGTACAGTGTGGATATATTACTATTTATGTGAAACTATTGATAAACTGTAAACTTTTGTCAGTACGCTATTCGATAAACACTTCCGGCTCCTCGGGCTGGTGCGAACATTTCAATGTCCGTATGTGCCAAACCGTTGGATTGTGACACACCTTTACGCGGCCCTCGCTCGCCGCGCTCGCTCGAAAACTATAGCCTCACCCAAAACCATTCCCTCTTGCGTTCGTTAGACGATATCTAGGCGACTTGTTTCGAATTTGGGAACGCGTCGGATCGATAGTGAGGTTGGACTAAATTTCTACGAGCGAGCGGAGCGAGCGAGCAACGGTCACAATTTCCAAGCTATACATATACCTTATATTGCCTTGCATATATTTCGTGTTATTACCTAATTTTGTCAGCCATTTCGGACATCACTTTGCACGGTACTATGTGGAAATAGTACTATTTATGTGAAATTATTGATAAAGTGTAAACTTTTGTCAGTAGGCTATTCGATAAACACTTCCGGCTCCTCAGGCTGGTGCGAATATTTCTATGTCCCCATGTGCCAAACCGTTGGTTTGTGACACACCTTTACGCGACCCTCGCTCGCCGCGCTCGCTCGAAAACTATAGCCTAACCTAAAACCAACCCCGCTTGCGTTCGTCATTCGATATGGTGGCGACTGATTTGAAATTTGGGAACGTGTCCGATCGGTTGTGAGGTTGGGCTAGATTTTTACGAGCGAGCGGAGCGAGCGAGCAACGATCACAATTTCCAAGCTACACTTTCACCTTCTATTGCTTTGCATATATTTCCTGTTATTACCTAATTTTTTGAGCGATTACGGACCTCATGTTGCACTGTACAGTGTGGAAATATTACTATTATGTGAAACTATTGATAAACTGTAAACTTTTGTCACTAGGCAATTCGATAAACACTTCCGGCTCCTCGGGCTGGAGCGAATATTTCAATGTCCCTATGTGCCAAACCGTTGGTTTGTGACACTCCTTTTCACGTCAATCGCTCGCTGCGCTCGCTCGAAAACTATAGCCTAACCTAAAACCAATCCCGCTTGCGTTCGTCATTCGATATGGAGGCGACTTATTTCAAATTTGGGAACGTGTCGGATCGGTGGTGAGGTTGGACTAGATTTTTACGAGCGAGCGGAGCGAGCGAGCAACGGTCACAATTTCCAAGCTATACATATACCTTATATTGCCTTGCATATATTTCGTGTTATTGTCTAATTTTGTCAGACATTTCTGACATCTCATTGCACTGTACTGTGTGGAAATGTTCCTATTTATGTGAAACTGTTCATAAACTGTAAACTTTTGTCACTAGGCAATTCTTTAAACACTTCCGGCTCCTCGGGCTGGTGCGAATATTTCAATGTCCCTATGTGCCAAACCGTTGGTTTGTGACACTCCTTTTCACGTCAATCGCTCGCTGCGCTCGCTCGAAAACTATAGCCTAACCTAAAACCAATCCCGCTTGCGTTCGTCATTCGATATGGAGGCGACTTATTTCACATTTGGGAACGTGTCCGATCGGTTGTGAGGTTGGACTAGATTTTTACGAGCGAGCGAGCAACGATCACAATTTCCAAGCTATACATATACCTTATATTGCCTTGCATATATTTCGTGTTATTGTCTAATTTTGTCAGACATTTCTGACATCTCATTGCACTGTACTATGTGGAAATGTTGCTATTTATGTGAAACTGTTCATAAACTGTAAACTTTTGTCACTAGGCAATTCTTTAAACACTTCCGGCTCCTCGGGCTGGTGCGAATATTTCAATGTCCCTATGTGCCAAACCGTTGGTTTGTGACACACCTTTACGAGACCCTGGCTCGCTGCGCTCGCTCGAAAACTATAGCCTAACCTAAAACCAATCCCGCTTGCGTTCGTCATTCCATATGGAGGCGACTTATTTCACATTTGGGAACGTATCCGATCGGTTGTGAGGTTGGGCTAGATTTTTAAGAGCGAGCGGAGCGAGCGAGCAACGATCACAATTTCCAAGCTACACATACCCCTTCTATTGCTTTGCATATATTTCCTGTTATTACCTAATTTTGTAAGCGATTACGGACATCATGTTACACTGTACAGTGTGGAAATATTACCATTTATGTGAAACTATTGATAAACTGTAAACTTTTGTCAGTAGGCTATTCGATAAACACTTCCGGCTCCTCTGGCTGGTGCGAATATTTCAATGTCCCCATGTGCCAAACCGTTGGTTTGTGACACACCTTTACGCGACCCTCGCTCGCCGCGCTCGCTCGAAAACTATAGCCTAATCTAAACCATTCCCACTTGCGTTCCTTATACGATATGTTGGCGACTTATTTCAAATTTGGGAATGTGTCGGATCGGTTGTGAGGTTGGGCTAGATTTTTACGAGCGAGCGGAGCGAGCGAGCAACGATCACAATTTCCAAGCTATACATATACCTTCTATTGCTTTGCATATATTTCCTGTTATTACCTAATTTTGTGAGCGATTACGGACCTCATGTTTCACTGTACAGTGTGGAAATATTACTATTATGTGAAACTATTGATAAACTGTAAACTTTTGTCAGTTGGCAATTCGATAAACACTTCCGGCTCCTCGGACTGGTGCGAATATTTCAATGTCCTTATGTGCCAAACCGTTGGATTGTGACACACCTTTACGCGTCCCTTGTTCGCCGTGCTCGCTCGAAAAATGTAGCCTCACCCAAAACCATTCCCTCTTGCGTTAGTTAGACGATATCTAGGCGACTCATTTCGAATTTGGGAACGCGTCGGATCGATAGTGAGGTTGGACTAAATTTCTGCGAGCGGGCGGAGCGAGTGAGCAACGGTCACAATTTCCAAGCTATACATATACCTTATATTGCCTTGCATATATTTCGTGTTCTTACCTAATTTTGTCAGCCTTTTCGGACATCACATTGCACTGTACTATGTGGAAATAGTACTATTTATGTGAAACTATTGATAAACTGTAAACTTTTGTCAGTAGGCAATAGGATGAAGACCTCCGGCTCCTCGGGCTGGTGCCAACATTTCAATGTCCGTATGTGCCAAACCGTTGGATTGTGACACACCGTTACGCGTCCCTTGCTCGCCGTGCTCGCTCGAAAAATGTAGCCTCACCTAAAACCATTCCCTCTTGCGTTCGTAATACGATATGGAGGCGACTTATTTCGAATTTGGGAACGCGTCGGATCGGTAGTGAGGTTGGACTAAATTTTTACGAGCGAGCGGAGCGAGCGAGCAACGATCACAATTTCCAAGCTATACATATACCTTATATTGCCTTGCATATATTTCGTGTTATTGTCTAATTTTGTCAGACATTTCTGACATCACATTGCACTGTACTATGTGGAAATGTTGCTATTTATGTGAAACTGTTCATAAACTGTAAACTTTTGTCACTAGGCAATTCTTTAAACACTTCCGTCTCCTCGGGCTGGTGCGAATATTTCAGTGACCCCATGTGCCAAACCGTTGGTTTGTGACACACTTTTACGCGACCCTCGCTCGCCCCGCTCGCTCGAAAACTATAGACTAATCTAAACCATTCCGTCTTGCGTTCGCTATACGATATGTTGGCGACTTATTTCAAATTTGGGAATGTGTCGGATCGGTTGTGAGGTTGGGCTAGATTTTTACGAGCGAGCGGAGCGAGCGAGCAACGATCACAATTTCCAAGCTATACATATACCTTCTATTGCTTTGCATATATTTCCTCTTATTACCTAATTTTGTGAGCGATTACGGACCTCATGTTGCACTGTACAGTGTGGAAATATTACTATTATGTGAAACTATTGATAAACTGTAAACTTTTGTCAGTAGGCAATTCGATAAACACTTCCGGCTCCTCGGACTGGTGCGAATATTTCAATGTCCCTATGTGCCAAACCGTTGGTTTGTGACACACCTTTACGCGGCCCTCGCTCGCCGCGCTCGCTCGAAAACTATAGCCTAACCTAAAACCAATCCCGCTTGCGTTCGTCATTCGATATGGAGGCGACTTATTTCAAATTTGGGAACGTGTCGGATCGGTTGTGAGGTTGGTCTAGATTTTTACGAGCGAGCGGAGCGAGCGAGCAACGATCACAATTTCCAAGCTATACATATACCTTATATTGCCTTGCATATATTTCGTGTTATTGTCTAATTTTGTCAGACATTTCTGACATCACATTGCACTGTACTATGTGGAAATGTTGCTATTTATGTGAAACTGTTCATAAACTGTAAACTTTTGTCACTAGGCAATTCTTTAAACACTTCCGGCTCCTCGGGCTGGTGCGAATATTTCAATGTCCCTATGTGCCAAACCGTTGGTTTGTGACACACCTTTACGAGACCCTGGCTCGCTGCGCTCGCTCGAAAACTATAGCCTAACCTAAAACCAATCCCGCTTGCGTTCGTCATTCCATATGGAGGCGACTTATTTCACATTTGGGAACGTATCCGATCGGTTGTGAGGTTGGGCTAGATTTTTAAGAGCGAGCGGAGCGAGCGAGCAACGATCACAATTTCCAAGCTACACATACCCCTTCTATTGCTTTGCATATATTTCCTGTTATTACCTAATTTTGTAAGCGATTACGGACATCATGTTACACTGTACAGTGTGGAAATATTACCATTTATGTGAAACTATTGATAAACTGTAAACTTTTGTCAGTAGGCTATTCGATAAACACTTCCGGCTCCTCTGGCTGGTGCGAATATTTCAATGTCCCCATGTGCCAAACCGTTGGTTTGTGACACACCTTTACGCGACCCTCGCTCGCCGCGCTCGCTCGAAAACTATAGCCTAATCTAAACCATTCCCACTTGCGTTCCTTATACGATATGTTGGCGACTTATTTCAAATTTGGGAACGTGTCGGATCGGTTGTGAGGTTGGACTAGATTTTTACGAGCGAGCGAGCAACGATCACAATTTCCAAGCTATACATATACCTTATATTGCCTTGCATATATTTCGTGTTATTGTATAATTTTGTCACACATTTCTGACATCACATTGCACTGAACTGTGTGGAAATGTTCCTATTTATGTGAAACTTTTCATAAACTGTAAACTTTTGCCACTAGGCAATTCTTTAAACACTTCCGGCTCCTCGGGCTGGTTCGAATATTTCAATATCCCTATGTGCCAAACCGTTGGTTTGTGACACTCCTTTTCACGTCAATCGCTCGCTGCGCTCGCTCGAAAACTATAGCCTAACCTAAAACCAATCCCGCTTGCGTTCGTCATTCGATATGGAGGCGACTTATTTCACATTTGGGAACGTGTCCGATTGGTTGTGAGGTTGGGCTAGATTTTTACGAGCGAGCGGAGCGAGCGAGCAACGATCACAATTTCCAAGCTACACTTATACCTTCTGTTGCTTTGCAAATATTTCCTGTTATTACCTAACTTTGTGAGCGATTACGGACCTCATGTTGCACTGTACAGTATGGAAATATTACTATTATGTGAAACTATTGATAAACTGTAAACTTTTGTCAGTAGGCAATTCGATAAACACTTCCGGCTCCTCAGGCTGGTGCGAATATTTCTATGTCCCCATGTGCCAAACCGTTGGTTTGTGACACACCTTTACGCGACCCTCGCTCGCCGCGCTCGCTCGAAAACTATAGCCTAATCTAAACCATTCCCTCTTGCGGTCGTTATGCGATATGTTGGCGACTTATTTCAAATTTGGGAATGTGTCGGATCGGTTGTGAGGTTGGGCTATATTTTTACGAGCGAGCAGAGCGATCGAGCAACGGTCACAATTTCCAAGCCACACTTATACCTTCTACTGCCTTGCATATATTTCCTGTTATTACCTAATTTTGTGAGCGATTACGGACCTCATGTTGCACTGTACAGTGTGGAAATATTACTATTATGTGAAACTATTGATAAACTGTAAACTTTTGTCAGTAGGCAATTCGATAAACACTTCCGGCTCCTCGGACTGGTGCGAATATTTCAATGTCCCTATGTGCCAAACCGTTGGTTTGTGACACACCTTTACGCGGCCCTCGCTCGCCGCGCTCGCTCGAAAACTATAGCCTAACCTAAAACCAATCCCGCTTGCGTTCGTCATTCGATATGGAGGCGACTTATTTCAAATTTGGGAACGTGTCGGATCGGTTGTGAGGTTGGTCTAGATTTTTACGAGCGAGCGGAGCGAGCGAGCAACGATCACAATTTCCAAGCTATACATATACCTTATATTGCCTTGCATATATTTCGTGTTATTGTCTAATTTTGTCAGACATTTCTGACATCACATTGCACTGTACTATGTGGAAATGTTGCTATTTATGTGAAACTGTTCATAAACTGTAAACTTTTGTCACTAGGCAATTCTTTAAACACTTCCGGCTCCTCGGGCTGGTGCGAATATTTCAATGTCCCTATGTGCCAAACCGTTGGTTTGTGACACACCTTTACGAGACCCTGGCTCGCTGCGCTCGCTCGAAAACTATAGCCTAACCTAAAACCAATCCCGCTTGCGTTCGTCATTCCATATGGAGGCGACTTATTTCACATTTGGGAACGTATCCGATCGGTTGTGAGGTTGGGCTAGATTTTTAAGAGCGAGCGGAGCGAGCGAGCAACGATCACAATTTCCAAGCTACACATACCCCTTCTATTGCTTTGCATATATTTCCTGTTATTACCTAATTTTGTAAGCGATTACGGACATCATGTTACACTGTACAGTGTGGAAATATTACCATTTATGTGAAACTATTGATAAACTGTAAACTTTTGTCAGTAGGCTATTCGATAAACACTTCCGGCTCCTCTGGCTGGTGCGAATATTTCAATGTCCCCATGTGCCAAACCGTTGGTTTGTGACACACCTTTACGCGACCCTCGCTCGCCGCGCTCGCTCGAAAACTATAGCCTAATCTAAACCATTCCCACTTGCGTTCCTTATACGATATGTTGGCGACTTATTTCAAATTTGGGAACGTGTCGGATCGGTTGTGAGGTTGGACTAGATTTTTACGAGCGAGCGAGCAACGATCACAATTTCCAAGCTATACATATACCTTATATTGCCTTGCATATATTTCGTGTTATTGTATAATTTTGTCACACATTTCTGACATCACATTGCACTGAACTGTGTGGAAATGTTCCTATTTATGTGAAACTTTTCATAAACTGTAAACTTTTGCCACTAGGCAATTCTTTAAACACTTCCGGCTCCTCGGGCTGGTTCGAATATTTCAATATCCCTATGTGCCAAACCGTTGGTTTGTGACACTCCTTTTCACGTCAATCGCTCGCTGCGCTCGCTCGAAAACTATAGCCTAACCTAAAACCAATCCCGCTTGCGTTCGTCATTCGATATGGAGGCGACTTATTTCACATTTGGGAACGTGTCCGATTGGTTGTGAGGTTGGGCTAGATTTTTACGAGCGAGCGGAGCGAGCGAGCAACGATCACAATTTCCAAGCTACACTTATACCTTCTGTTGCTTTGCAAATATTTCCTGTTATTACCTAACTTTGTGAGCGATTACGGACCTCATGTTGCACTGTACAGTATGGAAATATTACTATTATGTGAAACTATTGATAAACTGTAAACTTTTGTCAGTAGGCAATTCGATAAACACTTCCGGCTCCTCAGGCTGGTGCGAATATTTCTATGTCCCCATGTGCCAAACCGTTGGTTTGTGACACACCTTTACGCGACCCTCGCTCGCCGCGCTCGCTCGAAAACTATAGCCTAATCTAAACCATTCCCTCTTGCGGTCGTTATGCGATATGTTGGCGACTTATTTCAAATTTGGGAATGTGTCGGATCGGTTGTGAGGTTGGGCTATATTTTTACGAGCGAGCAGAGCGATCGAGCAACGGTCACAATTTCCAAGCCACACTTATACCTTCTACTGCCTTGCATATATTTCCTGTTATAACCTAATATTGTATGCGATTACGGACATCATGTTACACTGTACAGTGTGGATATATTACTATTTATGTGAAACTATTGATAAACTGTAAACTTTTGTCAGTACGCTATTCGATAAACACTTCCGGCTCCTCGGGCTGGTGCGAACATTTCAATGTCTGTATGTGCCAAACCGTTGGATTGTGACACACCTTTACGCGGCCCTCGCTCGCCGCGCTCGCTCGAAAACTATAGCCTCACCCAAAACCATTCCCTCTTGCGTTCGTTAGACGATATCTAGGCGACTTGTTTCGAATTTGAGAACGCGTCGGATCGATAGTGAGGTTGGACTAAATTTCTACGAGCGAGCGGAGCGAGCGAGCAACGGTCACAATTTCCAAGCTATACATATACCTTATATTGCCTTGCATATATTTCGTGTTATTACCTAATTTTGTCAGCCATTTCGGACATCACTTTGCACTGTACTATGTGGAAATAGTACTATTTATGTGAAATTATTGATAAAGTGTAAACTTTTGTCAGTAGGCTATTCGATAAACACTTCCGGCTCCTCAGGCTGGTGCGAATATTTCTATGTCCCCATGTGCCAAACCGTTGGTTTGTGACACACCTTTACGCGACCCTCGCTCGCCGCGCTCGCTCGAAAACTATAGCCTAACCTAAAACCAACCCCGCTTGCGTTCGTCATTCGATATGGTGGCGACTTATTTGAAATTTGGGAACGTGTCCGATCGGTTGTGAGGTTGGGCTAGATTTTTACGAGCGAGCGGAGCGAGCGAGCAACGATCACAATTTCCAAGCTACACTTTCACCTTCTATTGCTTTGCATATATTTCCTGTTATTACCTAATTTTGTAAGCGATTACGGACATCATGTTACACTGTACAGTGTGGAAATATTACCATTTATGTGAAACTATTGATAAACTGTAAACTTTTGTCAGTAGGCTATTCGATAAACACTTCCGGCTCCTCAGGCTGCTGCGAATATTTCAATGTCCCCATGTGCCAAACCGTTGGTTTGTGACACACCTTTACGCGACCCTCGCTCGCCGCGCTCGCTCGAAAACTATAGCCTAATCTAAACCATTCCCACTTGCGTTCCTTATACGATATGTTGGCGACTTATTTCAAATTTGGGAACGTGTCGGATCGGTTGTGAGGTTGGACTAGATTTTTACGAGCGAGCGGAGCGAGCGAGCAACGGTCACAATTTCCAAGCTATACATATACCTTATATTGCCTTGCATATACTTCGTGTTATTACCTAATTCTGTCAGCCATTTCGGACATCACTTTGCACTGTACTATGTGGAAATAGTACTATTTATGTGAAACTATTGATAAACTGTAAACTTTTGTCACTAGGCAATTCTTTAAACACTTCCGGCTCCTCGGGCTGGTGCGAATATTTCAATGTCCCTATGTGCCAAACCGTTGGTTTGTGACACACCTTTACGAGACCCTGGCTCGCTGCGCTCGCTCGAAAACTATAGCCTAAGCTAAAACCAATCCCGCTTGCGTTCGTCATTCCATATGGAGGCGACTTATTTCACATTTGGGAACGTATCCGATCGATTGTGAGGTTGGGCTAGATTTTTAAGAGCGAGCGGAGCGAGCGAGCAACGATCACAATTTCCAAGCTACACATACCCCTTCTATTGCTTTGCATATATTTCCTGTTATTACCTAATTTTGTAAGCGATTACGGACATCATGTTACACTGTACAGTGTGGAAATATTACCATTTATGTGAAACTATTGATAAACTGTAAACTTTTGTCAGTAGGCTATTCGATAAACACTTCCGGCTCCTCTGGCTGGTGCGAATATTTCAATGTCCCCATGTGCCAAACCGTTGGTTTGTGACACACCTTTACGCGACCCTCGCTCGCCGCGCTCGCTCGAAAACTATAGCCTAATCTAAACCATTCCCACTTGCGTTCCTTATACGATATGTTGGCGACTTATTTCAAATTTGGGAACGTGTCGGATCGGTTGTGAGGTTGGACTAGATTTTTACGAGCGAGCGAGCAACGATCACAATTTCCAAGCTATACATATACCTTATATTGCCTTGCATATATTTCGTGTTATTGTATAATTTTGTCACACATTTCTGACATCACATTGCACTGAACTGTGTGGAAATGTTCCTATTTATGTGAAACTTTTCATAAACTGTAAACTTTTGCCACTAGGCAATTCTTTAAACACTTCCGGCTCCTCGGGCTGGTTCGAATATTTCAATATCCCTATGTGCCAAACCGTTGGTTTGTGACACTCCTTTTCACGTCAATCGCTCGCTGCGCTCGCTCGAAAACTATAGCCTAACCTAAAACCAATCCCGCTTGCGTTCGTCATTCGATATGGAGGCGACTTATTTCACATTTGGGAACGTGTCCGATTGGTTGTGAGGTTGGGCTAGATTTTTACGAGCGAGCGGAGCGAGCGAGCAACGATCACAATTTCCAAGCTACACTTATACCTTCTGTTGCTTTGCAAATATTTCCTGTTATTACCTAACTTTGTGAGCGATTACGGACCTCATGTTGCACTGTACAGTATGGAAATATTACTATTATGTGAAACTATTGATAAACTGTAAACTTTTGTCAGTAGGCAATTCGATAAACACTTCCGGCTCCTCAGGCTGGTGCGAATATTTCTATGTCCCCATGTGCCAAACCGTTGGTTTGTGACACACCTTTACGCGACCCTCGCTCGCCGCGCTCGCTCGAAAACTATAGCCTAATCTAAACCATTCCCTCTTGCGGTCGTTATGCGATATGTTGGCGACTTATTTCAAATTTGGGAATGTGTCGGATCGGTTGTGAGGTTGGGCTATATTTTTACGAGCGAGCAGAGCGATCGAGCAACGGTCACAATTTCCAAGCCACACTTATACCTTCTACTGCCTTGCATATATTTCCTGTTATTACCTAATTTTGTGAGCGATTACGGACCTCATGTTGCACTGTACAGTGTGGAAATATTACTATTATGTGAAACTATTGATAAACTGTAAACTTTTGTCAGTAGGCAATTCGATAAACACTTCCGGCTCCTCAGGCTGGTGCGAATATTTCTATGTCCCCATGTGCCAAACCGTTGGTTTGTGACACACCTTTACGCGACCCTCGCTCGCCGCGCTCGCTCGAAAACTATAGCCTAATCTAAACCATTCCCTCTTGCGGTCGTTATGCGATATGTTGGCGACTTATTTCAAATTTGGGAATGTGTCGGATCGGTTGTGAGGTTGGGCTATATTTTTACGAGCGAGCAGAGCGATCGAGCAACGGTCACAATTTCCAAGCCACACTTATACCTTCTACTGCCTTGCATATATTTCCTGTTATAACCTAATATTGTATGCGATTACGGACATCATGTTACACTGTACAGTGTGGATATATTACTATTTATGTGAAACTATTGATAAACTGTAAACTTTTGTCAGTACGCTATTCGATAAACACTTCCGGCTCCTCGGGCTGGTGCGAACATTTCAATGTCCCCATGTGCCAAACCGTTGGTTTGTGACACACCTTCACGCGACCCTCGCTCGCCGCGCTCGCTCGAAAACTATAGCCTAACCTAAAACCAATCCCGCTTGCGTTCGTCATTCGATATGGAGGCGACTTATTTCACATTTGGGAACGTGTCCGATTGGTTGTGAGGTTGGGCTAGATTTTTACGAGCGAGCGGAGCGAGCGAGCAACGATCACAATTTCCAAGCTACACTTATACCTTCTGTTGCTTTGCAAATATTTCCTGTTATTACCTAACTTTGTGAGCGATTACGGACCTCATGTTGCACTGTACAGTATGGAAATATTACTATTATGTGAAACTATTGATAAACTGTAAACTTTTGTCAGTAGGCAATTCGATAAACACTTCCGGCTCCTCAGGCTGGTGCGAATATTTCTATGTCCCCATGTGCCAAACCGTTGGTTTGTGACACACCTTTACGAGACCCTGGCTCGCTGCGCTCGCTCGAAAACTATAGCCTAACCTAAAACCAATCCCGCTTGCGTTCGTCATTCGATATGGAGGCGACTTATTTCACATTTGGGAACGTGTCCGATTGGTTGTGAGGTTGGGCTAGATTTTTACGAGCGAGCGGAGCGAGCGAGCAACGATCACAATTTCAAAGCTACACTTACCCCTTCTATTGCTTTGCATATATTTCCTGTTATTACCTAATTTTGTGAGCGATTACGGACCTCATGTTGCACTGTACAGTGTCGAAATAGTACTATTTATGTGAAATTAGTGATAAACTGTAATCTTTTGTCAGTAGGCAATAGGATAAAGACCTCCGCCTCCTCGGGCTGGTGCGAACATTTCAATGTCCTTATGTGCCAAACCGTTGGATTGTGACACACCTTTACGCGTCCCTTGTTCGCCGTGCTCGCCCGAAAAATGTAGCCTCACCCAAAACCATTCCCTCTTGCGTTAGTTAGACGATATCTAGGCGACTCATTTCGAATTTGGGAACGCGTCGGATCGATAGTGAGGTTGGACTAAATTTCTACGAGCGGGCGGAGCGAGCGAGCAACGGTCACAATTTCCAAGCTATACATATACCTTATATTGCCTTGCATATATTTCGTGTTCTTACCTAATTTTGTCAGCCTTTTCGGACATCACTTTGCACTGTACTATGTGGAAATAGTACTATTTATGTGAAACTATTGATAAACTGTAAACTTTTGTCAGTAGGCAATAGGATGAAGACCTCCGGCTCCTCGGGCTGGTGCCAACATTTCAATGTCCGTATGTGCCAAACCGTTGGATTGTGACACACCGTTACGCGTCCCTTGCTCGCCGTGCTCGCTCGAAAAATGTAGCCTCACCTAAAACCATTCCCTCTTGCGTTCGTAATACGATATGGAGGCGACTTATTTCGAATTTGGGAACGCGTCGGATCGGTAGTGAGGTTGGACTAAATTTTTACGAGCGAGCGGAGCGAGCGAGCAACGATCACAATTTCCAAGCTATACATATACCTTATATTGCCTTGCATATATTTCGTGTTATTGTCTAATTTTGTCAGACATTTCTGACATCACATTGCACTGTACTATGTGGAAATGTTGCTATTTATGTGAAACTGTTCATAAACTGTAAACTTTTGTCACTAGGCCATTCTTTAAACACTTCCGTCTGCTCGGGCTGGTGCGAATATTTCAGTGACCCCATGTGCCAAACCGTTGGTTTGTGACACACCTTTACGCGACCCTCGCTCGCCCCGCTCGCTCGAAAACTATAGACTAATCTAAACCATTCCGTCTTGCGTTCGCTATACGATATGTTGGCGACTTATTTCAAATTTGGGAATGTGTCGGATCGGTTGTGAGGTTGGGCTAGATTTTTACGAGCGAGCGGAGCGAGCGAGCAACGATCACAATTTCCAAGCTATACATATACCTTCTATTGCTTTGCATATATTTCCTGTTATTACCTAATTTTGTGAGCGATTACGGACCTCATGTTTCACTGTACAGTGTGGAAATATTACTATTATGTGAAACTATTGATAAACTGTAAACTTTTGTCAGTAGGCAATTCGATAAACACTTCCGGCTCCTCGGACTGGTGCGAATATTTCAATGTCCCTATGTGCCAAACCGTTGGTTTGTGACACACCTTTACGCGGCCCTCGCTCGCCGCGCTCGCTCGAAAACTATAGACTAATCTAAACCATTCCCTCTTGCGTTCGCTATACGATATGTTGGCGACTTATTTCAAATTTGGGAATATGTCGGATCGGTTGTGAGGTTGGACTAGATTTTTACGAGCGAGCGGAGCGAGCGAGCAACGATCACAATTTCCAAGCTATACATATACCTTATATTGCCTTGCATATATTTCGTGTTATTGTATAATTTTGTCACACATTTCTGACATCACATTGCACTGAACTGTGTGGAAATGTTACTATTTATGTGAAACTTTTCATAAACTGTAAACTTTTGCCACTAGGCAATTCTTTAAACACTTCCGGCTCCTCGGGCTGGTTCGAATATTTCAATATCCCTATGTGCCAAACCGTTGGTTTGTGACACTCCTTTTCACGTCAATCGCTCGCTGCGCTCGCTCGAAAACTATAGCCTAACCTAAAACCAATCCCGCTTGCGTTCGTCATTCGATATGGAGGCGACTTATTTCACATTTGGGAACGTGTCCGATTGGTTGTGAGGTTGGGCTAGATTTTTACGAGCGAGCGGAGCGAGCGAGCAACGATCACAATTTCCAAGCTACACATACCCCTTCTCTTGCTTTGCATATATTTCCTGTTATTACCTAATTTTGTGAGCGATTACGGACCTCATGTTGCACTGTACAGTGTGGAAATATTACTATTATGTGAAACTACTGATAAACTGTAAACTTTTGTCAGGAGGCAATTCGATAAACACTTCCGGCTCCTCAGGCTGGTGCGAATACTTCAATGACCCCATATGCAAAACCGTTGGTTTGTGACACACCTTTACGCGACCCTCGCTCGCCCCGCACGCTCGAAAACTATAGACTAATCTAAACCATTCCCTCTTGCGTTCGCTATACGATATGTTGGCGACTTATTTCAAATTTGGGAATGTGTCGGATCGGTTGTGAGGTTGGACTAGATTTTTACGTGCGAGCGGAGCGAGCGAGCAACGATCAGAATTTACAAGCCACACTTATACCTTCTATTGCTTTGCATATATTTCCTGTTATTACCTAATTTCGTGAGCGATTACGGACCTCATGTTGCACTGTACAGTGTGGAAATATTACTATTATGTGAAACTATTGATAAACTGTAAACTTTTGTCAGTAGGCAATTCGATAAACACTTCCGGCTCCTCGGGCTGGTGCGAATATTTCAATGTCCCCATGTGCCAAACCGTTGGTTTGTGACACACCTTTACGCGGCCCTCGCTCGCCGCGCTCGCTCGAAAACTATAGCCTAACCTAAAACCAATCCCGCTTGCGTTCGTCATTCGATATGGAGGCGATTTATTTCAAATTTGGGAACATGTCGGATCGGTTGTGAGGTTGGACTAGATTTTTACGAGCGAGCGAGCAACGATCACAATTTCCAAGCTATACATATACCTTATATTGCCTTGCATATATTTCGTGTTATTGTCTAATTTTGTCAGACATTTCTGACATCACATTGCACTGTACTATGTGGAAATATTGCTATTTATGTGAAACTGTTCATAAACTGTAAACTTTTGTCACTAGGCAATTCTTTAAACACTTCCGGCTCCTCGGGCTGGTGCGAATATTTCAATGTCCCTATGTGCCGAACCGTTGGTTTGTGACACTCCTTTTCACGTCAATCGCTCGCTGCGCTCGCTCGAAAACTATAGCCTAACCTAAAACCAATCCCGCTTGCGTTCGTCATTCGATATGGAGGCGACTTATTTCACATTTGGGAACGTGTCCGATTGGTTGTGAGGTTGGGCTAGATTTTTACGAGCGAGCGGAGCGAGCGAGCAACGATCACAATTTCCAAGCTACACTTATACCTTCTGTTGCTTTGCAAATATTTCCTGTTATTACCTAACTTTGTGAGCGATTACGGACCTCATGTTGCACTGTACAGTATGGAAATATTACTATTATGTGAAACTATTGATAAACTGTAAACTTTTGTCAGTAGGCAATTCGATAAACACTTCCGGCTCCTCAGGCTGGTGCGAATATTTCTATGTCCCCATGTGCCAAACCGTTGGTTTGTGACACACCTTTACGCGACCCTCGCTCGCCGCGCTCGCTCGAAAACTATAGCCTAATCTAAACCATTCCCTCTTGCGGTCGTTATGCGATATGTTGGCGACTTATTTCAAATTTGGGAATGTGTCGGATCGGTTGTGAGGTTGGGCTATATTTTTACGAGCGAGCAGAGCGATCGAGCAACGGTCACAATTTCCAAGCCACACTTATACCTTCTACTGCCTTGCATATATTTCCTGTTATAACCTAATATTGTATGCGATTACGGACATCATGTTACACTGTACAGTGTGGATATATTACTATTTATGTGAAACTATTGATAAACTGTAAACTTTTGTCAGTACGCTATTCGATAAACACTTCCGGCTCCTCGGGCTGGTGCGAACATTTCAATGTCCGTATGTGCCAAACCGTTGGATTGTGACACACCTTTACGCGGCCCTCGCTCGCCGCGCTCGCTCGAAAACTATAGCCTCACCCAAAACCATTCCCTCTTGCGTTCGTTAGACGATATCTAGGCGACTTGTTTCGAATTTGGGAACGCGTCGGATCGATAGTGAGGTTGGACTAAATTTCTACGAGCGAGCGGAGCGAGCGAGCAACGGTCACAATTTCCAAGCTATACATATACCTTATATTGCCTTGCATATACTTCGTGTTATTACCTAATTCTGTCAGCCATTTCGGACATCACTTTGCACTGTACTATGTGGAAATAGTACTATTTATGTGAAACTATTGATAAACTGTAAACTTTTGTCACTAGGCAATTCTTTAAACACTTCCGGCTCCTCGGGCTGGTGCGAATATTTCAATGTCCCTATGTGCCAAACCGTTGGTTTGTGACACACCTTTACGAGACCCTGGCTCGCTGCGCTCGCTCGAAAACTATAGCCTAAGCTAAAACCAATCCCGCTTGCGTTCGTCATTCCATATGGAGGCGACTTATTTCACATTTGGGAACGTATCCGATCGATTGTGAGGTTGGGCTAGATTTTTAAGAGCGAGCGGAGCGAGCGAGCAACGATCACAATTTCCAAGCTACACATACCCCTTCTATTGCTTTGCATATATTTCCTGTTATTACCTAATTTTGTAAGCGATTACGGACATCATGTTACACTGTACAGTGTGGAAATATTACCATTTATGTGAAACTATTGATAAACTGTAAACTTTTGTCAGTAGGCTATTCGATAAACACTTCCGGCTCCTCTGGCTGGTGCGAATATTTCAATGTCCCCATGTGCCAAACCGTTGGTTTGTGACACACCTTTACGCGACCCTCGCTCGCCGCGCTCGCTCGAAAACTATAGCCTAATCTAAACCATTCCCACTTGCGTTCCTTATACGATATGTTGGCGACTTATTTCAAATTTGGGAACGTGTCGGATCGGTTGTGAGGTTGGACTAGATTTTTACGAGCGAGCGAGCAACGATCACAATTTCCAAGCTATACATATACCTTATATTGCCTTGCATATATTTCGTGTTATTGTATAATTTTGTCACACATTTCTGACATCACATTGCACTGAACTGTGTGGAAATGTTCCTATTTATGTGAAACTTTTCATAAACTGTAAACTTTTGCCACTAGGCAATTCTTTAAACACTTCCGGCTCCTCGGGCTGGTTCGAATATTTCAATATCCCTATGTGCCAAACCGTTGGTTTGTGACACTCCTTTTCACGTCAATCGCTCGCTGCGCTCGCTCGAAAACTATAGCCTAACCTAAAACCAATCCCGCTTGCGTTCGTCATTCGATATGGAGGCGACTTATTTCACATTTGGGAACGTGTCCGATTGGTTGTGAGGTTGGGCTAGATTTTTACGAGCGAGCGGAGCGAGCGAGCAACGATCACAATTTCCAAGCTACACTTATACCTTCTGTTGCTTTGCAAATATTTCCTGTTATTACCTAACTTTGTGAGCGATTACGGACCTCATGTTGCACTGTACAGTATGGAAATATTACTATTATGTGAAACTATTGATAAACTGTAAACTTTTGTCAGTAGGCAATTCGATAAACACTTCCGGCTCCTCAGGCTGGTGCGAATATTTCTATGTCCCCATGTGCCAAACCGTTGGTTTGTGACACACCTTTACGCGACCCTCGCTCGCCGCGCTCGCTCGAAAACTATAGCCTAATCTAAACCATTCCCTCTTGCGGTCGTTATGCGATATGTTGGCGACTTATTTCAAATTTGGGAATGTGTCGGATCGGTTGTGAGGTTGGGCTATATTTTTACGAGCGAGCAGAGCGATCGAGCAACGGTCACAATTTCCAAGCCACACTTATACCTTCTACTGCCTTGCATATATTTCCTGTTATTACCTAATTTTGTGAGCGATTACGGACCTCATGTTGCACTGTACAGTGTGGAAATATTACTATTATGTGAAACTATTGATAAACTGTAAACTTTTGTCAGTAGGCAATTCGATAAACACTTCCGGCTCCTCAGGCTGGTGCGAATATTTCTATGTCCCCATGTGCCAAACCGTTGGTTTGTGACACACCTTTACGCGACCCTCGCTCGCCGCGCTCGCTCGAAAACTATAGCCTAATCTAAACCATTCCCTCTTGCGGTCGTTATGCGATATGTTGGCGACTTATTTCAAATTTGGGAATGTGTCGGATCGGTTGTGAGGTTGGGCTATATTTTTACGAGCGAGCAGAGCGATCGAGCAACGGTCACAATTTCCAAGCCACACTTATACCTTCTACTGCCTTGCATATATTTCCTGTTATAACCTAATATTGTATGCGATTACGGACATCATGTTACACTGTACAGTGTGGATATATTACTATTTATGTGAAACTATTGATAAACTGTAAACTTTTGTCAGTACGCTATTCGATAAACACTTCCGGCTCCTCGGGCTGGTGCGAACATTTCAATGTCCCCATGTGCCAAACCGTTGGTTTGTGACACACCTTCACGCGACCCTCGCTCGCCGCGCTCGCTCGAAAACTATAGCCTAACCTAAAACCAATCCCGCTTGCGTTCGTCATTCGATATGGAGGCGACTTATTTCACATTTGGGAACGTGTCCGATTGGTTGTGAGGTTGGGCTAGATTTTTACGAGCGAGCGGAGCGAGCGAGCAACGATCACAATTTCCAAGCTACACTTATACCTTCTGTTGCTTTGCAAATATTTCCTGTTATTACCTAACTTTGTGAGCGATTACGGACCTCATGTTGCACTGTACAGTATGGAAATATTACTATTATGTGAAACTATTGATAAACTGTAAACTTTTGTCAGTAGGCAATTCGATAAACACTTCCGGCTCCTCAGGCTGGTGCGAATATTTCTATGTCCCCATGTGCCAAACCGTTGGTTTGTGACACACCTTTACGAGACCCTGGCTCGCTGCGCTCGCTCGAAAACTATAGCCTAACCTAAAACCAATCCCGCTTGCGTTCGTCATTCGATATGGAGGCGACTTATTTCACATTTGGGAACGTGTCCGATTGGTTGTGAGGTTGGGCTAGATTTTTACGAGCGAGCGGAGCGAGCGAGCAACGATCACAATTTCAAAGCTACACTTACCCCTTCTATTGCTTTGCATATATTTCCTGTTATTACCTAATTTTGTGAGCGATTACGGACCTCATGTTGCACTGTACAGTGTCGAAATAGTACTATTTATGTGAAATTAGTGATAAACTGTAATCTTTTGTCAGTAGGCAATAGGATAAAGACCTCCGCCTCCTCGGGCTGGTGCGAACATTTCAATGTCCTTATGTGCCAAACCGTTGGATTGTGACACACCTTTACGCGTCCCTTGTTCGCCGTGCTCGCCCGAAAAATGTAGCCTCACCCAAAACCATTCCCTCTTGCGTTAGTTAGACGATATCTAGGCGACTCATTTCGAATTTGGGAACGCGTCGGATCGATAGTGAGGTTGGACTAAATTTCTACGAGCGGGCGGAGCGAGCGAGCAACGGTCACAATTTCCAAGCTATACATATACCTTATATTGCCTTGCATATATTTCGTGTTCTTACCTAATTTTGTCAGCCTTTTCGGACATCACTTTGCACTGTACTATGTGGAAATAGTACTATTTATGTGAAACTATTGATAAACTGTAAACTTTTGTCAGTAGGCAATAGGATGAAGACCTCCGGCTCCTCGGGCTGGTGCCAACATTTCAATGTCCGTATGTGCCAAACCGTTGGATTGTGACACACCGTTACGCGTCCCTTGCTCGCCGTGCTCGCTCGAAAAATGTAGCCTCACCTAAAACCATTCCCTCTTGCGTTCGTAATACGATATGGAGGCGACTTATTTCGAATTTGGGAACGCGTCGGATCGGTAGTGAGGTTGGACTAAATTTTTACGAGCGAGCGGAGCGAGCGAGCAACGATCACAATTTCCAAGCTATACATATACCTTATATTGCCTTGCATATATTTCGTGTTATTGTCTAATTTTGTCAGACATTTCTGACATCACATTGCACTGTACTATGTGGAAATGTTGCTATTTATGTGAAACTGTTCATAAACTGTAAACTTTTGTCACTAGGCCATTCTTTAAACACTTCCGTCTGCTCGGGCTGGTGCGAATATTTCAGTGACCCCATGTGCCAAACCGTTGGTTTGTGACACACCTTTACGCGACCCTCGCTCGCCCCGCTCGCTCGAAAACTATAGACTAATCTAAACCATTCCGTCTTGCGTTCGCTATACGATATGTTGGCGACTTATTTCAAATTTGGGAATGTGTCGGATCGGTTGTGAGGTTGGGCTAGATTTTTACGAGCGAGCGGAGCGAGCGAGCAACGATCACAATTTCCAAGCTATACATATACCTTCTATTGCTTTGCATATATTTCCTGTTATTACCTAATTTTGTGAGCGATTACGGACCTCATGTTTCACTGTACAGTGTGGAAATATTACTATTATGTGAAACTATTGATAAACTGTAAACTTTTGTCAGTAGGCAATTCGATAAACACTTCCGGCTCCTCGGGCTGGTTCGAATATTTCAATATCCCTATGTGCCAAACCGTTGGTTTGTGACACTCCTTTTCACGTCAATCGCTCGCTGCGCTCGCTCGAAAACTATAGCCTAACCTAAAACCAATCCCGCTTGCGTTCGTCATTCGATATGGAGGCGACTTATTTCACATTTGGGAACGTGTCCGATTGGTTGTGAGGTTGGGCTAGATTTTTACGAGCGAGCGGAGCGAGCGAGCAACGATCACAATTTCCAAGCTACACATACCCCTTCTCTTGCTTTGCATATATTTCCTGTTATTACCTAATTTTGTGAGCGATTACGGACCTCATGTTGCACTGTACAGTGTGGAAATATTACTATTATGTGAAACTACTGATAAACTGTAAACTTTTGTCAGGAGGCAATTCGATAAACACTTCCGGCTCCTCAGGCTGGTGCGAATACTTCAATGACCCCATATGCAAAACCGTTGGTTTGTGACACACCTTTACGCGACCCTCGCTCGCCCCGCACGCTCGAAAACTATAGACTAATCTAAACCATTCCCTCTTGCGTTCGCTATACGATATGTTGGCGACTTATTTCAAATTTGGGAATGTGTCGGATCGGTTGCGAGGTTGGACTAGATTTTTACGTGCGAGCGGAGCGAGCGAGCAACGATCAGAATTTACAAGCCACACTTATACCTTCTATTGCTTTGCATATATTTCCTGTTATTACCTAATTTCGTGAGCGATTACGGACCTCATGTTGCACTGTACAGTGTGGAAATATTACTATTATGTGAAACTATTGATAAACTGTAAACTTTTGTCAGTAGGCAATTCGATAAACACTTCCGGCTCCTCGGGCTGGTGCGAATATTTCAATGTCCCCATGTGCCAAACCGTTGGTTTGTGACACACCTTTACGCGGCCCTCGCTCGCCGCGCTCGCTCGAAAACTATAGCCTAACCTAAAACCAATCCCGCTTGCGTTCGTCATTCGATATGGAGGCGATTTATTTCAAATTTGGGAACATGTCGGATCGGTTGTGAGGTTGGACTAGATTTTTACGAGCGAGCGAGCAACGATCACAATTTCCAAGCTATACATATACCTTATATTGCCTTGCATATATTTCGTGTTATTGTCTAATTTTGTCAGACATTTCTGACATCACATTGCACTGTACTATGTGGAAATATTGCTATTTATGTGAAACTGTTCATAAACTGTAAACTTTTGTCACTAGGCAATTCTTTAAACACTTCCGGCTCCTCGGGCTGGTGCGAATATTTCAATGTCCCTATGTGCCGAACCGTTGGTTTGTGACACTCCTTTTCACGTCAATCGCTCGCTGCGCTCGCTCGAAAACTATAGCCTAACCTAAAACCAATCCCGCTTGCGTTCGTCATTCGATATGGAGGCGACTTATTTCACATTTGGGAACGTGTCCGATTGGTTGTGAGGTTGGGCTAGATTTTTACGAGCGAGCGGAGCGAGCGAGCAACGATCACAATTTCCAAGCTACACTTATACCTTCTGTTGCTTTGCAAATATTTCCTGTTATTACCTAACTTTGTGAGCGATTACGGACCTCATGTTGCACTGTACAGTATGGAAATATTACTATTATGTGAAACTATTGATAAACTGTAAACTTTTGTCAGTAGGCAATTCGATAAACACTTCCGGCTCCTCAGGCTGGTGCGAATATTTCTATGTCCCCATGTGCCAAACCGTTGGTTTGTGACACACCTTTACGCGACCCTCGCTCGCCGCGCTCGCTCGAAAACTATAGCCTAATCTAAACCATTCCCTCTTGCGGTCGTTATGCGATATGTTGGCGACTTATTTCAAATTTGGGAATGTGTCGGATCGGTTGTGAGGTTGGGCTATATTTTTACGAGCGAGCAGAGCGATCGAGCAACGGTCACAATTTCCAAGCCACACTTATACCTTCTACTGCCTTGCATATATTTCCTGTTATAACCTAATATTGTATGCGATTACGGACATCATGTTACACTGTACAGTGTGGATATATTACTATTTATGTGAAACTATTGATAAACTGTAAACTTTTGTCAGTACGCTATTCGATAAACACTTCCGGCTCCTCGGGCTGGTGCGAACATTTCAATGTCCGTATGTGCCAAACCGTTGGATTGTGACACACCTTTACGCGGCCCTCGCTCGCCGCGCTCGCTCGAAAACTATAGCCTCACCCAAAACCATTCCCTCTTGCGTTCGTTAGACGATATCTAGGCGACTTGTTTCGAATTTGGGAACGCGTCGGATCGATAGTGAGGTTGGACTAAATTTCTACGAGCGAGCGGAGCGAGCGAGCAACGGTCACAATTTCCAAGCTATACATATACCTTATATTGCCTTGCATATATTTCGTGTTATTACCTAATTTTGGCAGCCATTTCGGACATCACTTTGCACTGTACTATGTGGAAATAGTACTATTTATGTGAAATTATTGATAAAGTGTAAACTTTTGTCAGTAGGCTATTCGATAAACACTTCCGGCTCCTCAGGCTGGTGCGAATATTTCTATGTCCCCATGTGCCAAACCGTTGGTTTGTGACACACCTTTACGCGACCCTCGCTCGCCGCGCTCGCTCGAAAACTATAGCCTAACCTAAAACCAACCCCGCTTGCGTTCGTCATTCGATATGGTGGCGACTTATTTGAAATTTGGGAACGTGTCCGATCGGTTGTGAGGTTGGGCTAGATTTTTACGAGCGAGCGGAGCGAGCGAGCAACGGTCACAATTTCCAAGCTACACTTTCACCTTCTATTGCTTTGCATATATTTCCTGTTATTACCTAATTTTGTGAGCGATTACGGACCTCATGTTGCACTGTACAGTGTGGAAATATTACTATTATGTGAAACTATTGATAAACTGTAAACTTTTGTCAGTAGGCAATTCGATAAACACTTCCGGCTCCTCGGACTGGTGCGAATATTTCAATGTCCCTATGTGCCAAACCGTTGGTTTGTGACACACCTTTACGAGACCCTGGCACGCTGCGCTCGCTCGAAAACTATAGCCTAACCTAAAACCAATCCCGCTTGCGTTCGTCATTCGATATGGTGGCGACTTATTTGAAATTTGGGAACGTGTACGATCGGTTGTGAGGTTGGGCTAGATTTTTATGAGCGAGCGGAGCGAGCGAGCAACGATCACAATTTCCAAGCCACACTTATACCTTCTACTGCCATGCATATATTACCTGTTATTACCTAATTTTGTAAGCGATTACGGACATCATGTTACACTGTACAGTGTGGAAATATTACCATTTATGTGAAACTATTGATAAACTGTAAACTTTTGTCAGTAGGCTATTCGATAAACACTTCCGGCTCCTCTGGCTGGTGCGAATATTTCAATGTCCCCATGTGCCAAACCGTTGGTTTGTGACACACCTTTACGCGACCCTCGCTCGCCGCGCTCGCTCGAAAACTATAGCCTAACCTAAAACCAATCCCGCTTGCGTTCGTCATTCGATATGGAGGCGACTTATTTCAAATTTGGGAACGTGTCGGATCGGTTGTGAGGTTGGTCTAGATTTTTACGAGCGAGCGGAGCGAGCGAGCAACGATCACAATTTCCAAGCTATACATATACCTTATATTGCCTTGCATATATTTCGTGTTATTGTCTAATTTTGTCAGACATTTCTGACATCACATTGCACTGTACTATGTGGAAATGTTGCTATTTATGTGAAACTGTTCATAAACTGTAAACTTTTGTCACTAGGCAATTCTTTAAACACTTCCGGCTCCTCGGGCTGGTGCGAATATTTCAATGTCCCTATGTGCCAAACCGTTGGTTTGTGACACACCTTTACGAGACCCTGGCTCGCTGCGCTCGCTCGAAAACTATAGCCTAACCTAAAACCAATCCCGCTTGCGTTCGTCATTCCATATGGAGGCGACTTATTTCACATTTGGGAACGTATCCGATCGGTTGTGAGGTTGGGCTAGATTTTTAAGAGCGAGCGGAGCGAGCGAGCAACGATCACAATTTCCAAGCTACACATACCCCTTCTATTGCTTTGCATATATTTCCTGTTATTACCTAATTTTGTAAGCGATTACGGACATCATGTTACACTGTACAGTGTGGAAATATTACCATTTATGTGAAACTATTGATAAACTGTAAACTTTTGTCAGTAGGCTATTCGATAAACACTTCCGGCTCCTCTGGCTGGTGCGAATATTTCAATGTCCCCATGTGCCAAACCGTTGGTTTGTGACACACCTTTACGCGACCCTCGCTCGCCGCGCTCGCTCGAAAACTATAGCCTAATCTAAACCATTCCCACTTGCGTTCCTTATACGATATGTTGGCGACTTATTTCAAATTTGGGAACGTGTCGGATCGGTTGTGAGGTTGGACTAGATTTTTACGAGCGAGCGAGCAACGATCACAATTTCCAAGCTATACATATACCTTATATTGCCTTGCATATATTTCGTGTTATTGTATAATTTTGTCACACATTTCTGACATCACATTGCACTGAACTGTGTGGAAATGTTCCTATTTATGTGAAACTTTTCATAAACTGTAAACTTTTGCCACTAGGCAATTCTTTAAACACTTCCGGCTCCTCGGGCTGGTTCGAATATTTCAATATCCCTATGTGCCAAACCGTTGGTTTGTGACACTCCTTTTCACGTCAATCGCTCGCTGCGCTCGCTCGAAAACTATAGCCTAACCTAAAACCAACCCCGCTTGCGTTCGTCATTCGATATGGTGGCGACTTATTTCACATTTGGGAACGTGTCCGATTGGTTGTGAGGTTGGGCTAGATTTTTACGAGCGAGCGGAGCGAGCGAGCAACGATCACAATTTCCAAGCTACACTTATACCTTCTGTTGCTTTGCAAATATTTCCTGTTATTACCTAACTTTGTGAGCGATTACGGACCTCATGTTGCACTGTACAGTATGGAAATATTACTATTATGTGAAACTATTGATAAACTGTAAACTTTTGTCAGTAGGCAATTCGATAAACACTTCCGGCTCCTCAGGCTGGTGCGAATATTTCTATGTCCCCATGTGCCAAACCGTTGGTTTGTGACACACCTTTACGCGAACCTCGCTCGCCGCGCTCGCTCGAAAACTATAGCCTAATCTAAACCATTCCCTCTTGCGGTCGTTATGCGATATGTTGGCGACTTATTTCAAATTTGGGAATGTGTCGGATCGGTTGTGAGGTTGGGCTATATTTTTACGAGCGAGCAGAGCGATCGAGCAACGGTCACAATTTCCAAGCCACACTTATACCTTCTACTGCCTTGCATATATTTCCTGTTATAACCTAATATTGTATGCGATTACGGACATCATGTTACACTGTACAGTGTGGATATATTACTATTTATGTGAAACTATTGATAAACTGTAAACTTTTGTCAGTACGCTATTCGATAAACACTTCCGGCTCCTCGGGCTGGTGCGAACATTTCAATGTCCGTATGTGCCAAACCGTTGGATTGTGACACACCTTTACGCGGCCCTCGCTCGCCGCGCTCGCTCGAAAACTATAGCCTCACCCAAAACCATTCCCTCTTGCGTTCGTTAGACGATATCTAGGCGACTTGTTTCGAATTTGGGAACGCGTCGGATCGATAGTGAGGTTGGACTAAATTTCTACGAGCGAGCGGAGCGAGCGAGCAACGGTCACAATTTCCAAGCTATACATATACCTTATATTGCCTTGCATATATTTCGTGTTATTACCTAATTTTGTCAGCCATTTCGGACATCACTTTGCACTGTACTATGTGGAAATAGTACTATTTATGTGAAATTATTGATAAAGTGTAAACTTTTGTCAGTAGGCTATTCGATAAACACTTCCGGCTCCTCAGGCTGGTGCGAATATTTCTATGTCCCCATGTGCCAAACCGTTGGTTTGTGACACACCTTTACGCGACCCTCGCTCGCCGCGCTCGCTCGAAAACTATAGCCTAACCTAAAACCAACCCCGCTTGCGTTCGTCATTCGATATGGTGGCGACTTATTTGAAATTTGGGAACGTGTCCGATCGGTTGTGAGGTTGGGCTAGATTTTTACGAGCGAGCGGAGCGAGCGAGCAACGATCACAATTTCCAAGCCACACTTATACCTTCTACTGCCATGCATATATTTCCTGTTATTACCTAATTTTGTAAGCGATTACGGACATCATGTTACACTGTACAGTGTGGAAATATTACCATTTATGTGAAACTATTGATAAACTGTAAACTTTTGTCAGTAGGCTATTCGATAAACACTTCCGGCTCCTCAGGCTGCTGCGAATATTTCAAGGTCCCCATGTGCCAAACCGTTGGTTTGTGACACACCTTTACGCGACCCTCGCTCGCCGCGCTCGCTCGAAAACTATAGCCTAATCTAAACCATTCCCACTTGCGTTCCTTATACGATATGTTGGCGACTTATTTCAAATTTGGGAACGTGTCGGATCGGTTGTGAGGTTGGACTAGATTTTTACGAGCGAGCGGAGCGAGCGAGCAACGGTCACAATTTCCAAGCTATACATATACCTTATATTGCCTTGCATATATTTCGTGTTATTACCTAATTTTGTCAGCCATTTCGGACATCACTTTGCACTGTACTATGTGGAAATAGTACTATTTATGTGAAACTATTGATAAACTGTAAACTTTTGTCAGTAGGCAATAGGATGAAGACCTCCGGCTCCTCGGGCTGGTGCCAACATTTCAATGTCCGTATGTGCCAAACCGTTGGATTGTGACACACCGTTACGCGTCCCTTGCTCGCCGTGCTCGCTCGAAAAATGTAGCCTCACCTAAAACCATTCCCTCTTGCGTTCGTAATACGATATGGAGGCGACTTATTTCAAATTTGGGAACGTGTCGGATCGGTTGTGAGGTTGGACTAGATTTTTACGAGCGAGCGGAGCGAGCGAGCAACGGTCACAATTTCCAAGCTATACATATACCTTATATTGCCTTGCATATATTTCGTGTTATTACCTAATTTTGTCAGCCATTTCGGACATCACTTTGCACTGTACTATGTGGAAATAGTACTATTTATGTGAAATTATTGATAAAGTGTAAACATTTGTCAGTAGGCAATAAGATAAACACTTCCGGCTCCTCGGGCTGGTGCGAATATTTCAATGTCCCTATGTGCCAAACCGTTGGTTTGTGACACTCCTTTTCACGTCAATCGCTCGCTGCGCTCGCTCGAAAACTATAGCCTAACCTAAAACCAATCCCGCTTGCGTTCGTCATTCGATATGGAGGCGACTTATTTCACATTTGGGAACGTGTCCGATCGGTTGTGAGGTTGGACTAGATTTTTACGAGCGAGCGAGCAACGATCACAATTTCCAAGCTATACATATACCTTATATTGCCTTGCATATATTTCGTGTTATTGTCTAATTTTGTCAGACATTTCTGACATCACATTGCACTGTACTATGTGGAAATGTTGCTATTTATGTGAAACTGTTCATAAACTGTAAACTTTTGTCACTAGGCAATTCTTTAAACACTTCCGTCTCCTCGGGCTGGTGCGAATATTTCAATGACCCCATGTGCCAAACCGTTGGTTTGTGACACACCTTTACGCGACCCTCGCTCGCCCCGCTCGCTCGAAAACTATAGACTAATCTAAACCATTCCCTCTTGCGTTCGCTATACGATATGTTGGCGACTTATTTCAAATTTGGGAATCTGTCGGATCGGTTGTGAGGTTGGGCTAGATTTTTACGAGCGAGCGGAGCGAGCGAGCAACGATCACAATTTCCAAGCTACACTTACCCCTTCTATTGCTTTGCATATATTTCCTGTTATTACCTAATTTGGGGAGCGATTACGGACCTCATGTTGCACTGTACAGTGTGGAAATATTACTATTATGTGAAACTATTGATAAACTGTAAACTTTTGTCAGTAGGCAATTCGATAAACACTTCCGGCTCCTCGGACTGGTGCGAATGTTTCAATGTCCCTATGTGCCAAACCGTTGGTTTGTGACACACCTTTACGAGACCCTGGCTCTCTGCGCTCGCTCGAAAACTATAGCCTAACCTAAGACCAACCCCGCTTGCGTTCGTCATTCGATATGGTGGCGACTTATTTGAAATTTGGGAACGTGTCCGGTCGGTTGTGAGGTTGGGCTAGATTTTTACGAGCGAGCGAAGCGAGCGAGCAACGATCACAATTTCCAAGCCACACTTATACCTTATATTGCCTTGCATATATTTCGTGTTATTGTCTAATTTTGTCAGACATTTCTGACATCACATTGCACTGTACTATTGTGGAAATGTTGCTATTTATGTGAAACTGTTCATAAACTGTAAACTTTTGTCACTAGGCAATTCTTTAAAGACTTCCGTCTCCTCGGGCTGGTGCGAATATTTCAATGACCCCATGTGCCAAACCGTTGGTTTGTGACACACCTTTACGCGACCCTCGCTCGCCCCGCTCGCTCGAAAACTATAGACTAATCTAAACCATTCCCTCTTGCGTTCGCTATACGATATGTTGGCGACTTATTTCATATTTGGGAATCTGTCGGATCGGTTGTGAGGTTGGGCTAGATTTTTACGTGCGAGCGGAGCGAGCGAGCAACGATCACAATTTCAAAGCTACACTTACCCCTTCTATTGCTTTGCATATATTTCCTGTTATTACCTAATTTGGGGAGCGATTACGGACCTCATGTTGCACTGTACAGTGTGGAAATATTACTATTATGTGAAACTATTGATAAACTGTAAACTTTTGTCAGTAGGCAATTCGATAAACACTTCCGGCTCCTCGGACTGGTGCGAATGTTTCAATGTCCCTATGTGCCAAACTGTTGGTTTGTGACACACCTTTACGAGACCCTGGCTCTCTGCGCTCGCTCGAAAACTATAGCCTAACCTAAGACCAACCCCGCTTGCGTTCGTCATTCGATATGGTGGCGACTTATTTGAAATTTGGGAACGTGTCCGGTCGGTTGTGAGGTTGGGCTAGATTTTTACGAGCGAGCGAAGCGAGCGAGCAACGATCACAATTTCCAAGCCACACTTATACCTTATATTGCCTTGCATATATTTCGTGTTATTGTCTAATTTTGTCAGACATTTCTGACATCACATTGCACTGTACTATGTGGAAATGTTGTTATTTATGTGAAACTGTTCATAAACTGTAAACTTCTGTCACTAGGCAATTCTTTAAACACTTCCGGCTCCTCGGGCTGGTGCGAATATTTCAATGTCCCTATGTGCCAAACCGTTGGTTTGTGACACTCCTTTTCACGTCAATCGCTCGCTGCGCTCGCTCGAAAACTATAGCCTAACCTAAAACCAATCCCGCTTGCGTTCGTCATTCGATATGGAGGAGACTTCTTTCACAATTGGGAACGTATCCGATCGGTTGTGAGGTTGGGCTAGATTTTTACGAGCGAGCGGAGCGAGCGAGCAACGATCACAATTTCCAAGCTACACTTTCACCTTCTATTGCTTTGCATATATTTCCTGTTATTACCTAATTTTGTGAGCGATTACGTACCTCATGTTGCACTGTACAGTGTGGAAATATTACTATTATGTGAAACTATTGATAAACTGTAAACTTTTGTCAGTAGGCAATTCGATAAACACTTCCGGCTCCTCGGACTGGTGCGAATATTTCAATGTCCCTATGTGCCAAACCGTTGGTTTGTGACACACCTTTACGAGACCCTGGCTCGCTGCGCTCGCTCGAAAACTATAGCCTAACCTAAAACCAATCCCGCTTGCGTTCGTCATTCGATATGGTGGCGACTTATTTGAAATTTGGGAACGTGTACGATCGGTTGTGAGGTTGGGCTAGATTTTTATGAGCGAGCGGAGCGAGCGAGCAACGATCACAATTTCCAAGCCACACTTATACCTTCTACTGCCATGCATATATTTCCTGTTATTACCTAATTTTGTAAGCGATTACGGACATCATGTTACACTGTACAGTGTGGAAATATTACCATTTATGTGAAACTATTGATAAACTGTAAACTTTTGTCAGTAGGCTATTCGATAAACACTTCCGGCTCCTCAGGCTGCTGCGAATATTTCAATGTCCCCATGTGCCAAACCGTTGGTTTGTGACACACCTTTACGCGACCCTCGCTCGCCGCGCTCGCTCGAAAACTATAGCCTAATCTAAACCATTCCCACTTGCGTTCCTTATACGATATGTTGGCGACTTATTTCAAATTTGGGAACGTTTCGGATCGGTTGTGAGGTTGGACTAGATTTTTACGAGCGAGCGGAGCGAGCGAGCAACGGTCACAATTTCCAAGCTATACATATACCTTATATTGCCTTGCATATATTTCGTGTTATTGTCTAATTTTGTCAGACATTTCTGACATCACATTGCACTGTACTATGTGGAAATGTTGTTATTTATGTGAAACTGTTCATAAACTGTAAACTTCTGTCACTAGGCAATTCTTTAAACACTTCCGGCTCCTCGGGCTGGTGCGAATATTTCAATGTCCCTATGTGCCAAACCGTTGGTTTGTGACACTCCTTTTCACGTCAATCGCTCGCTGCGCTCGCTCGAAAACTATAGCCTAACCTAAAACCATTCACTCTTGCGTTCGTTATACGATATGGAGGCGACTTATTGCCAATTTGGGAACGCGTCGGATCGGTAGTGAGGTTGGACTAAATTTCTACGAGCGAGCGGAACGAGCGAGCAACGGTCACAATTTTCAAGCTATACATATACCTTATATTGCCTGGCATATATTTCGTGCTATTACCTAATTTTGTCAGCCATTTCGGACATCACATTGCACTGTACTATGTGGAAATAGTACTATTTATGTGAAACAATTGATAAACTGTAAACTTTGGTCAGTAGGCAATAGGATAAGGACCTCCGGCTCCTCGGGCTGGTGCGAATATTTCAATGTCCGTATATGCCAAACCGTTGGTTTGAGACACACCTTTACGCGTCCCTTGCTCGCCGTGCTCGCTCGAAAAATGTAGCCTCACCCAAAACCATTCCCTCTTGCGTTCGTTATACGATATGGAGGCGACTTATTTCGAATTTGGGAACGTGTCGGATCGGTAGTGAGGTTGGACTAAATTTTTACGAGCGAGCGGAGCGAGCGAGCAACGATCGCAATTTCCAAACTATACATATACCTTATATTGCCATGCATATATTACGTGTTATTACCTAATTTTGTCATCCATTTCGGACATCACATAGCACTGTACTATGTGGAAATAGTACTATTTATGTAAAACTATTCATAAACTGTAAACATTTGTCAGTAGGCAATAGGATAAATACCTCCGGCTCCTCGGGCTGGTGTGAATATTTCAATGTCCGTATGTGCCAAACCGTTGGTTTGTGACACACTTTTACGCGACCCTCGCTCGCTGCGCTCGCTCGAAAACTATAGCCTAACCTAAAACCATTCCCTCTTGCATTCGTTATACGATATGGAAGCGACTTATTTCGAATTTGGGAACGCGTCGGATCGGTAGTGAGGTTGGAGTAAATTTCTACGAGCGAGCGGAGCGAGCGAGCAACGGTCACAATTTCCAAGCTATACATATACCTTATATTGCCTTGCATATATTTCGTGTTATTACCTAATTTTGTCAGCCATTTCGGACATCACATTGCACTGTACTAAGTGGAAATTGTACTATTTATGTAGAAATATTCACAAACTGTAAACTTTTGTCAGTAGGCAATAGGATAAAGACCTCCGGCTCCTCGGGCTGGTGCGTATATTTGAATGTCCGTATGTGCCAAACCGTTGGTTTGTGACACACCTTTATGCGTCCCTCGCTGGCTGCGCTCGCTCGAAAACTATAGCCTAACCTAAAACCATTCCCTCTTGCGTTCGTTATACGGTATGGAGGCAACCTATTTCAAATTTGGGAACGCGTCGGATCGGTAGTGAGGTTGGACTAAATTTCTACGAGCGAGAGGAGCGAGCGAGCAACGGTCACAATTTCCAAGCTATACATATACCTTATATTGCCATGCTTATATTTCGTGTTATTACCTAATTTTGTCAGCCATTTCGGACGTCACATTGCACTGTACTATGTGGAAATTGTACTGTTTATGTAAAACTATACATAAACTGTAAAGATTTGTCAGTAGGCAATAGGATGAAGACCTCCGGCTCCTCGGGCTGGCGTGAATATTTCAATGTCCGTATGTGCCAAACCGTTGGTTTGTGACACACCTTTACGCGACCCTCGCTCGCCGCGCTCGCTCGAAAACTATAGCCTAATCTAAACCATTCCCACTTGCGTTCCTTATACGATATGTTGGCGACTTATTTCAAATTTGGGAACGTTTCGGATCGGTTGTGAGGTTGGACTAGATTTTTACGAGCGAGCGGAGCGAGCGAGCAACGGTCACAATTTCCAAGCTATACATATACCTTATATTGCCTTGCATATATTTCGTGTTATTGTCTAATTTTGTCAGACATTTCTGACATCACATTGCACTGTACTATGTGGAAATGTTGTTATTTATGTGAAACTGTTCATTAACTGTAAACTTCTGTCACTAGGCAATTCTTTAAACACTTCCGGCTCCTCGGGCTGGTGCGAATATTTCAATGTCCCTATGTGCCAAACCGTTGGTTTGTGACACTCCTTTTCACGTCAATCGCTCGCTGCGCTCGCTCGAAAACTATAGCCTAACCTAAAACCATTCACTCTTGCGTTCGTTATACGATATGGAGGCGACTTATTGCCAATTTGGGAACGCGTCGGATCGGTAGTGAGGTTGGACTAAATTTCTACGAGCGAGCGGAACGAGCGAGCAACGGTCACAATTTTCAAGCTATACATATACCTTATATTGCCTGGCATATATTTCGTGCTATTACCTAATTTTGTCAGCCATTTCGGACATCACATTGCACTGTACTATGTGGAAATAGTACTATTTATGTGAAACAATTGATAAACTGTAAACTTTGGTCAGTAGGCAATAGGATAAGGACCTCCGGCTCCTCGGGCTGGTGCGAATATTTCAATGTCCGTATATGCCAAACCGTTGGTTTGAGACACACCTTTACGCGTCCCTTGCTCGCCGTGCTCGCTCGAAAAATGTAGCCTCACCCAAAACCATTCCCTCTTGCGTTCGTTATACGATATGGAGGCGACTTATTTCGAATTTGGGAACGTGTCGGATCGGTAGTGAGGTTGGACTAAATTTTTACGAGCGAGCGGAGCGAGCGAGCAACGATCGCAATTTCCAAACTATACATATACCTTATATTGCCATGCATATATTACGTGTTATTACCTAATTTTGTCATCCATTTCGGACATCACATAGCACTGTACTATGTGGAAATAGTACTATTTATGTAAAACTATTCATAAACTGTAAACATTTGTCAGTAGGCAATAGGATAAATACCTCCGGCTCCTCGGGCTGGTGTGAATATTTCAATGTCCGTATGTGCCAAACCGTTGGTTTGTGACACACTTTTACGCGACCCTCGCTCGCTGCGCTCGCTCGAAAACTATAGCCTAACCTAAAACCATTCCCTCTTGCATTCGTTATACGATATGGAAGCGACTTATTTCGAATTTGGGAACGCGTCGGATCGGTAGTGAGGTTGGAGTAAATTTCTACGAGCGAGCGGAGCGAGCGAGCAACGGTCACAATTTCCAAGCTATACATATACCTTATATTGCCTTGCATATATTTCGTGTTATTACCTAATTTTGTCAGCCATTTCGGACATCACATTGCACTGTACTAAGTGGAAATTGTACTATTTATGTAGAAATATTCACAAACTGTAAACTTTTGTCAGTAGGCAATAGGATAAAGACCTCCGGCTCCTCGGGCTGGTGCGTATATTTGAATGTCCGTATGTGCCAAACCGTTGGTTTGTGACACACCTTTATGCGTCCCTCGCTGGCTGCGCTCGCTCGAAAACTATAGCCTAACCTAAAACCATTCCCTCTTGCGTTTGTTATACGATATGGAGGCGACTTATTTCGGATTTGGGAACGTGTCGGATCGATAGTGAGGTTGGACTAAATTTTTACGAGCGAGCGGAGCGAGGGAGCAACGATCACAATTTCCAAGCTATATATATACCATCTATTGCCTTGCATATATTTCGTGTTATTACCTAATTTTGTCAGCCATTTCGGACATCACATTGCACTGTACTATGTGGAAATAGTACTATTTATGTAAAACTATTCATAAACTGTAAACATTTGTCAGCAGGCAATAGGATAAAGACTTCCGGCTCCTCGGGCTGGTGAGAACATTTGAATGTCCGTATGTGCCAAACCGTTGGTTTGTGACACACCTTTACGCGTCCCTCGCTCGCTGCGCTCGCTCGAAAACTATAGCCTAACCTAAAACCATTCCCTCTTGCATTCGTTATACGATATGGAAGCGACTTATTTCGAATTTGGGAACGCGTCGGATCGGTAGTGAGGATGGACTAAATTTCTACGAGCGAGCGGGGCGAGCGAGCAACGGTCACAATTTCCAAGCTATACATATACCTTTTATTGCCTTGCATGTATTTCGTGTTATTACCTAATTTTGTCAGCCATTTCGGACATCACATTGCACTGTACTATGTGGAAATTGTACTATTTATGTAGAAATATTCACAAACTGTAAACTTTTGTCAGTAGGCAATAGGATAAACACTTCCGGCTCCTCGGGCTGCTGCGTATATTTCAATGTCCGTATGTGCCAAACCGTTGGTTTGTGACACACCTTTATGCGTCCCTCGCTCGCTGCGCTCGCTCGAAAACTATAGCCTAACCTAAAACCATTCCCTCTTGCGTTCGTTATACGGTATGGAGGCAACCTATTTCAAATTTGGGAACGCGTCGGATCGGTAGTGAGGTTGGACTAAATTTCTACGAGCGAGAGGAGCGAGCGAGCAACGTTCACAATTTCCAAACTATACATATACCTTATATTGCCTTGCATATATTACGTGTTATAACCTAATTTTGTCATCCATTTCGGACATCACATTGCACTGTACTATGTGGAAATAGTACAATTTATGTGAAACTATTGATAAACTGTAATCTTTTGTCAGTAGGCAATAGGATAAAGACCTCCGTCTCCTCGGGCTGGTGCGAATATTTCAATGTCCCTATGTGCCAAACCGTTGGTTTGTGACACACCATTACGCGGCCTCGCTCGCTGCGCTCGCTAGAAAATTATAGCCTAACCTAAAACCATTCCCTCTTGCGTTTGTTATACGATATGGAGGCGACTTATTTCGGATTTGGGAACGTGTCGGATCGATAGTGAGGTTGGACTAAATTTTTACGAGCGAGCGGAGCGAGGGAGCAACGATCACAATTTCCAAGCTATATATATACCTTCTATTGCCTTGCATATATTTCGTGTTATAACCTAATTTTGTCAGCCATTTCGGACATCACATTGCACTGTACTATGTGGAAATAGTACTATTTATGTAAAACTATTCATAAACTGTAAACATTTGTCAGTAGGCAATAGGATGGAGACCTCCGGCTCCTCGGGCTGGTGCGAACATTTCAATGTCCGTATGTGCCAAACCGTTGGATTGTGACACACCGTTACGCGTCCCTTGCTCGCCGTGCTCGCTCGAAAAATGTAGCCTCACCTAAAACCATTCCCTCTTGCATTCGTTATACGATATGGAGGCGACTTATTTCGAATTTGGGAACGCGTCGGATCGGTAGTGAGGTGGGACTAAATTTTTACGAGCGAGCGGAGCGAGCGAGCAACGATCACAATTTCCAAGCTATATATACACCTTCTATTGCCTTGCATATATTTCGTGTTATTACCTAATTTTGTCAGCCATTTCGGACATCACATTGCACTGTACTATGTGGAAATTGTACTATTTATGTAGAAATATTCACAAACTGTAAACATTTGTCAGTAGGCAATAGGATAAAGACCTCCGGCTCCTCGGGCTGGTGCGTATATTTCAATGTCCGTATGTGCCAAACCGTTGGTTTGTGACACACCTTTATGCGTCCCTCGCTCGCTGCGCTCGCTCGAAAACTATAGCCTAACCTAAAACCATTCCCTCTTGCGTTCGTTATACGGTATGGAGGCAACCTATTTCAAATTTGGGAACGCGTCGGATCGGTAGTGAGGTTGGACTAAATTTCTACGAGCGAGAGGAGCGAGCGAGCAACGTTCACAATTTCCAAACTATACATATACCTTATATTGCCTTGCATATATTACGTGTTATTACCTAATTTTGTCATCCATTTCGGACATCACATAGCACTGTACTATGTGGAAATAGTACTATTTATGTAAAACTATTCATAAACTGTAAACATTTGTCAGTAGGCAATAGGATAAAGACTTTCGGCTCCTCGGGCTGGTGTGCATATTTCAATGTCCGTATGTGCCAAACCGTTAGATTGTGACACACCTTTACGCATCCCTTGTTCGCCGTGCTCGCTCGAAAAATGTAGCCTCACACAAAACCATTCCCTCTTGCGTTCGTTAGACGATATCTAGGCGACTTATTTCGAATTTGGGAACGCGTCGGTTCGATAGTGAGGTTGGACTAAATTTCTACGAGCGAGAGGAGCGAGCGAGCAACGTTCACAATTTCCAAGCTATACATATACCTTATATTGCCTTGCATATATTTCGTGTTATTACCTAATTTTGTCAGCCATTTCGGACATCTCATTGCACTGTACTATGTGGAAATAGTACAATTTATGTGAAACTATTGATAAACTGTAATCTTTTGTCAGTAGGCAATAGGATAAAGACCTCCGTCTCCTCGGGCTGGTGCGAATATTTCAATGTCCGTATGTGCCAAACCGTTGGTTTGTGACACACCATTACGCGGCCTCGCTCGCTGCGCTCGCTAGAAAGCTATAGCCTAACCTAAAACCATTCCCTCTTGCGTTTGTTATACGATATGGAGGCGACTTATTTCGGATTTGGGAACGTGTCGGATCGATAGTGATGTTGGACTAAATTTTTACGAGCGAGCGGAGCGAGCGAGCAACGATCACAATTTCCAAGCTATATATATACCTTCTATTGCCTTGCATATATTTCGTGTTATTACCTAATTTTGTCAGCCATTTCGGACATCACATTGCACTGTACTATGTGGAAATAGTACTATTTATGTAAAACTATTCATAAACTGTAAACATTTGTCAGTAGGCAATAGGATAAAGACTTCCGGCTCCTCGTGCTGGTGTGAACATTTCAATGTCCGTATGTGCCAAACCGTTGGTTTGTGACACACCTTTGCGCGTCCCTCGCTCGCTGCGCTCGCTCGAAAACTATAGCCTAACCTAAAACCATTCCCTCTTGCATTCGTTATACGATATGGAAGCGACTTATTTCGAATTTGGGAACGCGTCGGATCGGTAGTGAGGTTGGACTAAATTTCTACGAGCGAGCGGAGCGAGCGAGCAACGGTCACAATTTCCAAGCTATACATATACCTTATATTGCCTTGCATATATTTCGTGTTATTACCTAATTTTGTCAGCCATTTCGGACATCACATTGCACTGTATTATGTGGAAATTGTAGTATTTATGTAGAAATATTCACAAACTGTAAACTTTTATCAGTAGGCAATAGGATAAACACTTCCGGCCCCTCGGGCTGGTGTGAATATTTCAATGTCCCCATGTGCCAAACCGTTGGATTGTGACACACCTTTACGCGTCCCTTGCTCGCCGTGCTCGATCGAAAAATGTAGCCTCACCTAAAACCATTCCCTCTTGCGTTCGTTATACGATATGGAGGCGACTAATTTCAAATTTGGGAATGCGTCGGATCGGTAGTGAGGTTGGACTAAATTTCTACGAGCGAGCGGAGCGAGCGAGCAACGTTCACAATTTCCAAGCTATACATATATCTTATATTGCCTTGCATATATTACGCGTTATTACCTAATTTTGTCATCCATTTCGGACATCACATTGCACTGTACTATGTGGAAATAGTACTATTTATGTAAAACTATTCATAAACTGTAAAGATTTGTCAGTAGGCAATAGGATGAAGACCTCCGGCTCCTCGGGCTGGTGCGAACATTTCAATGTCCGTATGTGCCAAACCGTTGGATTGTGACACACCGTTACGCGTCCCTTGCTCGCCGTGCTCGCTCGAAAAATGTAGCCTCACCTAAAACCATTCCCTCTTGCATTCGTTATACGATATGGAGGCGACTTATTTCGAATTTGGGAACGCGTTGGATCGGTAGTGAGGTTGGACTAAATTTTTACGAGCGAGCGGAGCGAGCGAGCAACGATCACAATTTCCAAGCTATATATATACCTTCTATTGCCTTGCATATATTTCGTGTTATTACCTAATTTTGTCAGCCATTTCGGACATCACATTGCACTGTACTATGTGGAAATTGTACTATTTATGTAGAAATATTCACAAACTGTAAACTTTTGTCAGTAGGCAATAGGATAAAGACCTCCGGCTCCTCGGGCTGGTGCGTATATTTCAATGTCCGTATGTGCCAAACCGTTGGTTTGTGACACAACTTTATGCGTCCCTCGCTCGCTGCGCTCGCTCGAAAACTATAGCCTAACCTAAAACCATTCCCTCTTGCGTTCGTTATACGGTATGGAGGCAACCTATTTCAAATTTGGGAACGCGTCGGATCGGTAGTGAGGTTGGACTAAATTTCTACGAGCGAGAGGAGCGAGCGAGCAACGTTCACAATTTCCAAGCTATACATATACCTTATATTGCCTTGCATATATTACGTGTTATAACCTAATTTTGTCATCCATTTCGGACATCACATTGCACTGTACTATGTGGAAATAGTACTATTTATGTAAAACTATTCATAAACTGTAAACATTTGTCAGTAGGCAATAGGATAAAGACTTTCGGCTCCTCGGGCTGGTGTGCATATTTCAATGTCCGTATGTGCCAAACCGTTAGATTGTGACACACCTTTACGCGTCCCTTGTTCGCCGTGCTCGCTCGAAAAATGTAGCCTCACCCAAAACCATTCCCTCTTGCGTTCGTTAGACGATATCTAGGCGACTTATTTCGAATTTGGGAACGCGTCGGATCGGTAGTGAAGTTGGACTAAATTTTTACGAGCGAGCGGAGCGAGCGAGCAACGATCACAATTTCCAAGCTATATATATACCTTCCATTGCCTTGCATATATATCGTGTTATTACCTAATTTTGTCAGCCATTTCGGACATCACATTGCACTGTACTATGTGGAAATAGTATTTTTTATGTAAAACTATTCATAAACTGTAAACATTTGTCAGTAGGCAATAGGATAAAGACTTCCGGCTCCTCGGGCTGGTGTGAACATTTCAATGTCCGTATGTGCCAAACCGTTGGTTTGTGACACACCTTTACGCGTCCCTCGCTCGCTGCGCTCGCTCGAAAACTATAGCCTAACCTAAAACCATTCCCTCTTGCATTCGTTATACGATATGGAAGCGACTTATTTCGAATTTGGGAACGCGTCGGATCGGTAGTGAGGTTAGACTAAATTTCTACGAGCGAGCGGAGCGAGCGAGCAACGGTCACAATTTCCAAGCTACACATATACCTTATATTGCCTTGCATATATTTCGTGTTATTACCTAATTTTGTCAGCCATTTCGGACATCACATTGCACTGTACTATGTGGAAATTGTACTATTTATGTAGAAATATTCACAAACTGTAAACTTTTGTCAGTAGGCAATAGGATAAACACTTCCGGCCCCTCGGGCTGGTGCGAATATTTCAATGTCCCCATGTGCCAAACCGTTGGATTGTGACACACCTTTACGCGTCCCTTGCTCGCCGTGCTCGATCGAAAAATGTAGCCTCACCTAAAACCATTCCCTCTTGCGTTCGTTATACGATATGGAGGCGACTAATTTCAAATTTGGGAATGCGTCGGATCGGTAGTGAGGTTGGACTAAATTTCTACGAGCGAGCGGATCGAGCGAGCAACGTTCACAATTTCCAAGCTATACATATACCTTATATTGCCTTGCAAATATTACGTGTTATAACCTAATTTTGTCATCCATTTCGGACATCACATTGCACTGTACTATGTGGAAATAGTACTATTTATGTAAAACTATTCATAAACTGTAAACATTTGTCAGTAGGCAATAGGATAAAGACTTTCGGCTCCTCGGGCTGGTGTGCATATTTCAATGTCCGTATGTGCCAAACCGTTAGATTGTGACACACCTTTACGCGTCCCTTGTTCGCCGTGCTCGCTCGAAAAATGTAGCCTCACCTAAAACCATTCCCTCTTGCGTTCGTTATACGATATGGAGGCGACTTATTTCGAATTTGGGAACGCGTCGGATCGGTAGTGAGGTTGGACTAAATTTTTACGAGCGAGCGGAGCGAGCGAGCAACGATCACAATTTCCAAGCTATACATATACCTTATATTGCCTTGCATATATTTCGTGTTATTACCTAATTTTGTCAGCAATTTCGGACGACACACTGCACTGTACTATGTGGAAATTGTACTATTTATGTAGAAATATTCACAAACTGTAAACATTTGTCAGTAGGCAATAAGATAAAGACTTCCGGCTCCTCGGGCTGGCGTGAATATTTCAATGTCCGTATGTTCCAAACCGTTGGATTGTGACACACCGTTACGCGTCCCTTGCTCGCCGTGCTCGCTCGAAAACTATAGCCTAACCTAAAACCATTCCCTCTTGCATTCGTTATACGATATGGAGGCAACTTATTTCAAATTTGGGAACGCGTCGGATCGGTAGTGAGTTTGGACTAAATTTCTACGAGCGAGCGGAGCGAGCGAGCAACGGTCACAATTTCCAAGCTATACATATACCTTATATTGCCTTGCATATATTTCGTGTTATTACCTCATATTGTCAGCCATTTCGGACATCTCATTGCACTGTACTATGTGGAAATAGTAATATTTATGTAAAACTATTCATAAACTGTAAACATTTGTCAGTAGGCAATAGGATAAACACTTCCGGCCCCTCGGGCTGGTGCGAATATTTCAATGTCCCCATGTGCCAAACCGTTGGATTGTGACACACCTTTACGCGTCCCTTGCTCGCCGTGCTCGCTCGAAAAATGTAGCCTAACCTAAAACCATTCCCTCTTGCGTTCGTTAGACGATATCTAGGCGACTTATTTCGAATTTGGGAACGCGTCGGAACGGTAGTGAGGTTGGACTAAATTTTTACGAGCGAGCGGAGCGAGCGAGCAACGATCACAATTTCCAAGCTATATATATACCTTCTATTGCCTTGCATATATTTCGTGTTATTACCTAATTTTGTCAGCCATTTCGGACATCACATTGCACTGTACTATGTGGAAATAGTACTATTTATGTAAAACTATTCATAAACTGTAAACATTTGTCAGTAGGCAATAGGATAAAGACTTCCGGCTCCTCGGGCTGGTGTGAACATTTCAATGTCCGTATGTGCCAAACCGTTGGTTTGTGACACACCTTTACGCGTCCCTCGCTCGCTGCGCTCGCTCGAAAACTATAGCCTAACCTAAAACCATTCCCTCTTGCATTCGTTATACGATATGGAAGCGACTTATTTCGAATTTGGGAACGCGTCCGATCGGTAGTGAGGTTGGACTAAATTTCTACGAGCGAGCGGAGCGCGCGAGCAACGGTCACAATTTCCAAGCTATACATATACCTTATATTGCCTTGCATATATTTCGTGTTATTACCTAATTTTGTCAGCAATTTCGGATGACACACTGCACTGTACTATATGGAAATTGTACTATTTATGTAGAAATATTCACAAACTGTAAACATTTGCCAGTAGGCAATAAGATAAAGACTTCCGGCTCCTCGGGCTGGCGTGAATATTTCAATGTCCGTATGTGCCAAACCGTTGGTTTGTGACACACCTATACGCGTCCCTCGCTCGCCGCGCTCGCTCGAAAACTCTAGCCTAACCTAAAACCATTCCCTCTTGCATTCGTTATACTATATGGAGGCGACTTATTTCGAATTTGGGAACGCGTCGGATCTGTACTGAGGTTGGACTATATTTCTACGAGCGAGCGGAGCGAGCGAGCAACGGTCACAATTTCCAAGCTATACGTATACCTTATATTGCCTTGCATATATTACGTGTTATTACCTAATTTTGTCATCCATTTCGGACATCACATTGCACTGTACTATGTGGAAATAGTACTATTTATGTAAAACTATTCATAAACTGTAAAGATTTGTCAGTAGGCAATAGGATGAAGACCTCCGGCTCCTCGGGCTGGTGCGAACATTTCAATGTCCGTATGTTCCAAACCGTTGGATTGTGACACACCGTTACGCGTCCCTTGCTCGCCGTGCTCGCTCGAAAACTATAGCCTAACCTAAAACCATTCCCTCTTGCATTCGTTATACGATATGGAGGCAACTTATTTCAAATTTGGGAACGCGTCGGATCGGTAGTGAGTTTGGACTAAATTTCTACGAGCGAGCGGAGCGAGCGAGCAACGGTCACAATTCCCAAGCTATACATATACCTTATATTGCCTTGCATATATTTTGTGTTATTACCTCATATTGTCAGCCATTTCGGACATCTCATTGCACTGTACTATGTGGAAATAGTACTATTTATGTAAAACTATTCATAAACTGTAAACATTTGTCAGTAGGCAATAGGATAAAGAGTTCCGGCTCCTCGGGCTGGTGTGAACATTTCAATGTCCGTATGTGCCAAACCGTTGGTTTGTGACACACCTTTACGCGTCCCTCGCTCGCTGCGCTCGCTCGAAAACTATAGCCTAACCTAAAACCATTCCCTCTTGCGTTCGTTAGACGATATCTAGGCGACTTATTTCGAATTTGGGAACGCGTCGGATCGGTAGTGAGGTTGGACTAAATTTTTACGAGCGAGCGGAGCGAGCGAGCAACGATCACAATTTCCAAGCTATATATATACCTTCTATTGCCTTGCATATATTTCGTGTTATTACCTAATTTTGTCAGCCATTTCGGACATCACATTGCACTGTACTATGTGGAAATTGTACTATTTATGTAGAAATATTCACAAACTGTAAACTTTTGTCAGTAGGCAATAGGATAAACACTTCCGGCCCCTCGGGCTGGTGCGAATATTTCAATGTCCGTATGTGCCAAACCGTTGGTTTGTGACACACCGTTACGCGTCCCTTGCTCGCCGTGCTCGCTCGAAAAATGTAGCCTCACCTAAAACCATTCCCTCTTGCATTCGTTATACGATATGGAGGCGACTTATTTCGAATTTGGGAACGCGTTGGATCGGTAGTGAGGTTGGACTAAATTTTTACGAGCGAGCGGAGCGAGCGAGCAACGATCACAATTTCCAAGCTATATATATACCTTCTATTGCCTTGCATATATTTCGTGTTATTACCTAATTTTGTCAGCCATTTCGGACATCACATTGCACTGTACTATGTGGAAATTGTACTATTTATGTAGAAATATTCACAAACTGTAAACTTTTGTCAGTAGGCAATAGGATAAAGACCTCCGGCTCCTCGGGCTGGTGTGAACATTTCAATGTCCGTATGTGCCAAACCGTTGGTTTGTGACACACCTTTACGCGTCCCTCGCTCGCTGCGCTCGCTCGAAAACTATAGCCTAACCTAAAACCATTCCCTCTTGCATTCGTTATACGATATGGAAGCGACTTATTTCGAATTTGGGAACGCGTCGGATCGGTAGTGAGGTTGGACTAAATTTCTACGAGCGAGCGGAGCGAGCGAGCAACGGTCACAATTTCCAAGCTATACATATACCTTACATTGCCTTGCATATATTTCGTGTTATTACCTAATTTTGTCAGCCATTTCGGACATCACATTGCACTGTACTATGTGAAAATTGTACTATTTATGTAGAAATATTCACAAACTGTAAACTTTTGTCAGTAGGCAATAGGATAAACACTTCCGGCCCCTCGGGCTGGTGCGAATATTTCAATGTCCCCATGTGCCAAACCGTTGGATTGTGACACACCTTTACGCGTCCCTTGCTCGCTGTGCTCGATCGAAAAATGTAGCCTCACCTAAAACCATTCCCTCTTGCGTTCGTTAGACGATATCTAGGCGACTTATTTCGAATTTGGGAACGCGTCGGTTCGATAGTGAGGTTGGACTAAATTTCTACGAGCGAGCGGAGCGAGCGAGCAACGATCACAATTTCCAAACTATACATATACCTTATATTGCCTTGCATATATTACGTGTTATTACCTAATTTTGTCAGCCATTTCGGACATCTCATTGCACTGTACTATGTGGAAATAGTACAATTTATGTGAAACTATTGATAAACTGAAATCTTTTGTCAGTAGGCAATAGGATAAAGACCTCCGGCTCCTCGGGCTGGTGCGAACATTTCAATGTCCGTATGTGCCAAACCGTTGGATTGTGACACACCGTTACGCGTCCCTTGCTCGCCGTGCTCGCTCGAAAAATGTAGCCTCACCTAAAACCATTCACTCTTGCATTCGTTATACGATATGGAGGCGACATATTTCGAATTTGGGAACGCGTCGGATCGGTAGTGAGGTTGGACTAAATTTATACGAGCGAGCGGAGCGAGCGAGCAACGATCACAATTTCCAAGCTATATATATACCTTCTATTGCCTTGCATATATTTCGTGTTATTACCTAATTTTGTCAGCCATTTCGGACATCACATTGCACTGTACTATGTGGAAATTGTACTATTTATGTAGAAATATTCACAAACTGTAAACTTTTGTCAGTAGGCAATAGGATAAAGACCTCCGGCTCCTCGGGCTGGTGCGTATATTTCAATGTCCGTATGTGCCAAACCGTTGGTTTGTGACACACCTTTATCCGTCCCTCGCTCGCTGCGCTCGCTCGAAAACCATAGCCTAACCTAAAACCATTCCCTCTTGCGTTCGTTATACGGTATGGAAGCAACCTATTTCAAATTTGGGAACGCGACGGATCGGTAGTGAGGTTGGACTAAATTTCTACGAGCTAGAGGAGCGAGCGAGCAACGTTCACAATTTCCAAACTACACATATACCTTATATTGCCTTGCATATATTACGTGTTATAACCTAATTTTGTCAGCCATTTCGGACATCACATTGCACTGTACTATGTGGAAATTGTACTATTTATGTAGAAATATTCACAAACTGTAAACTTTTGTCAGTAGGCAATAGGATAAAGACCTCCGGCTCCTCGGGCTGGTGCGAACATTTCAATGTCCGTATGTGCCAAACCGTTGGATTGTGACACACCGTTACGCGTCCCTTGCTCGCCGTGCTCGCTCGAAAAATGTAGCCTCACCTAAAACCATTCCCTCTTGCATTCGTTATACGATATGGAGGCGACTTATTTCGAATTTGGGAACGCGTCGGATCTGTAGTGAGGTTGGACTATATTTCTACGAGCGAGCGGAGCGAGCGAGCAACGGTCACAATTTCCATGCTATACATATACCTTATATTGCTTTGCATATATTTCGTGTTATTACCTAATTTTGTCAGCCATTTCGGACATCTCATTGCACTGTACTATGAGGAAATAGTACTATTTATGTGAAACTATTCATAAACTGTAAACATTTGTCAGTAGGCAATAGGATAAAGACTTCCGGCTCCTCGGGCTGGTGTGAATATTTCAATGTCCGTATGTGCCAAACCGTTGGTTTGTGACACACCTTTACGCGTCCCTTGTTCGCCGTGCTCGCTCGAAAAATGTAGCCTCACCCAAAACCATTCCCTCTTGCGTTCGTTAGACGATATCTAGGCGACTTATTTCGAATTTGGGAACGCGTCGGTTCGATAGTGAGGTTGGACTAAATTTCTACGAGCGAGCGGAGCGAGCGAGCAACGGTCACAATTTCCAAGCTATACATATACCTTATATTGCCTTGCATATATTTCGTGTTATTACCTACCTTTGTCAGCCATTTCGGACATCACATTGCACTGTACTATGTGGAAATAGTACTATTTATGTGAAACTATTGATAAACTGTAAACTTTTGTCAGTAGGCAATAGGATGAAGACTTCCGGCTCCTCGGGCTGGTGTGAATATTTCAATGTCCGTATGTGCCAAACCGTTGGTTTGTGACACACCTTTACGCGTCCCTCGCTCGCTGCGCTCGCTCGAAAACTATAGCCTAACCTAAAACCATTCCCTCTTGCATTCGTTATACGATATGGAGGCAACTTATTTCAAATTTGGGAACGCGTCGGATCGGTAGTGAGTTTGGACTAAATTTCTACGAGCGAGCGGAGCGAGCGAGCAACTGTCACAATTTCCAAGCTATACATATACCTTATATTGCCTTGCATATATTACGTGTTATAACCTAATTTTGTCATCCATTTCGGACATCACATTGCACTGTACTATGTGGAAATAGTACTATTTATGTAAAACTATTCATAAACTGTAAACATTTGTCAGTAGGCAATAGGATAAAGACTTTCGGCTCTTCGGGCTGGTGTGCATATTTCAATGTCCGTATGTGCCAAACCGTTAGATTGTGACACACCTTTACGCGTCCCTTGTTCGCCGTGCTCGCTCGAAAAATGTAGCCTCACCCAAAACCATTCCCCCTTGCATTCGTTATACGATATGGAGGCAACTTATTTCAAATTTGGGAACGCGTCGGATCGGTAGTGAGGTTGGACTAAATTTCTACGAGCGAGCGGAGCGAGCGAGCAGCGGTCACAATTTCCAAGCTATACATATACCTTATATTGCCTTGCATATATTTCGTGTTATTACCCAATTTTGTCAGCCATTTCGGACATCACATTGCACTGTACTATGTGGCAATTGCACTATTTATGTAAAAATATTCACAAACTGTAAACTTTTGTCAGTAGGCAGTAGGATAAAGACCTCCGGCTCCTCGGGCTGGTGCGTATATTTCAATGTCCGTATGTGCCAAACCGTTGGTTTGTGACACACCTTTATGCGTCCCTCGCTCGCTGCGCTCGCTCGAAAACTATAGCCTAACCTAAAACCATTCCCTCTTGCGTTCGTTATACGATGTGGAGGCAACTTATTTCAATTTTGGGAACGCGTCGGATCGGTAGTGAGGTTGGACTAAATTTCTACGAGCGAGAGGAGCGAGCGAGCAACGGTCACAATTTCCAAGCTATACATATACCTTATATTGCCTTGCATATATTACGTGTTATAACCTAATTTTGTCACCCATTTCGGACATCACATTGCACTGTACTATGTGGAAATTGTACTATTTATGTAGAAATATTCACAAACTGTAAACTTTTGTCAGTAGGCAATAGGATAAAGACCTCCGGCTCCTCGGGCTGGTGCGTATATTTCAATGTCCGTATGTGCCAAACCGTTGGTTTGTGACACACCTTTATGCGTCCCTCGCTCGCTGCCCTCGCTCGAAAACTATAGCCTAACCTAAAACCATTCCCTCTTGCGTTCGTTATACGGTATGGAGGCAACCTATTTCAAATTTGGGAACGCGTCGGATCGGTAGTGAGGTTGGACTAAATTTCTACGAGCGAGAGGAGCGAGCGAGCAACGTTCACAATTTCCAAACTATACATATACCTTATATTGCCTTGCATATATTACGTGTTATAACCTAATTTTGTCATCCATTTCGGACATCACATTGCACTGTACTATGTGGAAATAGTACTATTTATGTAAAACTATTCATAAACTGTAAACATTTGTCAGTAGGCAATAGGATAAAGACTTCCGGCTCCTCGGGCTGGTGTGAATATTTCAACGTCCGTATGTGCCAAACCGTTAGATTGTGACACACCTTTACGCGTCCCTTGTTCGCCGTGCTCGCTCGAAAAATGTAGCCTCACCCAAAACCATTCCCTCTTGCGTTCGTTAGACGATATCTAGGCGACTTATTTCGAATTTGGGAACGCGTCGGTTCGATAGTGAGGTTGGACTAAATTTCTACGAGCGAGCGGAGCGAGCGAGCAACGATCACAATTTCCAAACTATACATATACCTTATGTTGCCTTGCATATATTACGTGTTATTACCTAATTTTGTCGGCCATTTCGGACATCTCATTGCACTGTACTATGTGGAAATAGTACAATTTATGTGAAACTATTGATAAACTGTAAAGATTTGTCAGTAGGCAATAGGATGAAGACCTCCGGCTCCTCGGGCTGGTGCGAACATTTCAATGTCCGTATGTGCCAAACCGTTGGATTGTGACACACCGTTACGCGTCCCTTGCTCGCCGTGCTCGCTCGAAAAATGTAGCCTCACAGAAAACCATTCCCTCTTGCATTCGTTATACGATATGGAGGCGACATATTTCGAATTTGGGAACGCGTCGGATCGGTAGTGAGGTTGGACTAAATTTTTACGAGCGAGCGGAGCGAGCGAGCAACGATCACAATTTCCAAGCTATATATATACCTTCTATTGCCTTGCATATATTTCGTGTTATTACCTAATTTTGTCAGCCATTTCGGACATCAGATTGCACTGTACTATGTGGAAATTGTACTATTTATGTAGAAATATTCACAAACTGTAAACTTTTGTCAGCAGGCAATAGGATAAAGACCTCCGGCTCCTCGGGCTGGTGCGTATATTTCAATGTCCGTATGTGCCAAACCGTTGGTTTGTGACACACCTTTATGCGTCCCTCGCTCGCTGCGCTCGCTCGAAAACTATAGCCTAACCTAAAACCATTCCCTCTTGCGTTCGTTATAAGGTATGGAGGCAACCTATTTCAAATTTGGGAACGCGTCGGATCGGTAGTGAGGTTGGACTAAATTTCTACGAGCGAGAGGAGCGAGCGAGCAACGTTCACAATTTCCAAGCTATACATATACCTTATATTGCCTTGCATATATTTCGTGTTATTACCTAATTTTGTCAGCAATTTCGGACGACACACTGCACTGTACTATGTGGAAATAGTACTATTTATGTAAAACTATTCATAAACTGTAAAGATTTGTCAGTAGGCAATAGGATGAAGACCTCCGGCTCCTCGGGCTGGTGCGAACATTTCAATGTCCGTATGTGCCAAACCGTTGGATTGTGACACACCGTTACGCGTCCCTTGCTCGCCGTGCTCGCTCGAAAAATGTAGCCTCACCTAAAACCATTCCCTCTTGCATTCGTAATACGATATGGAGGCGACTTATTTCGAATTTGGGAACGCGACGGATCGGTAGTGAGGTTGGACTAAATTTTTACGAGCGAGCGGAGCGAGCGAGCAACGATCACAATTTCCAAGCTATATATATACCTTATATTGCCTTGCATATATTTCGTGTTATTACCTAATTTTGTCAGCCATTACTGACATCTCATTGCACATTACTATGTGGAAATAGCACTATTTATGTGAAACTGTTCATAAACTGTAAACATTTGTCAGTATGCAATAGGATAAGGACTTCCGGCTCCTCGGGCTGGTGCGAATATTTCAATGTCCGTATGTAACAAAACCGTTGGTTTGTGACAGACCTTTACGCGTCTCTCGCTCGCTGCGCTCGCTCGAAAGCTATAGCCTAACCTAAAACCGAACCATCTTGTGTTCATTATTCGATATGGTGGAGCCATATTTCGAATTTGCGAAAGTGTCGGATCGGTTGTGAGGTTGGACTAGATTTTGCGAGCGAGCGGAGCGAGCGAGCAACGGTGACAATTTCCAAGCTATACATATACCTTATATTGCCTTGCATATATTTCGTGTTATTACCTAATTTTGTCAGCCATTTCTGACATCTCATTGCACTTTACTATGTGGAAATAGTACTATTTATGTGAAACTAATCATAAACTGTAAACATTTGTCAGTAGGCAATTCGATAAAGACTTCCGGCTCATCGGGCTGGTGCGAATATTTCAATGTCCGTATGTGCCAAACCGTTGGTTTGTGACGCACCTTTACGCGTCCCTCGCTCGCTGCGCTCGCTCGAATACTATAGCCTAACCTAAAACTAATCCATCTTGCGTTCATTATTCGATATGGTGGAGCCATATTTCGAATTTGGGAACGCGTCGGATCGGTAGTGAGGTTGGACTAAATTTTTACGAGCGAGCGGAGCGAGCGAGCAACGATCACAATTTCCATGCTATATATATACTTTCTATTGCCTTGCATATATTTCGTGTTATTACCTAATTTTGTCAGCCATTTCGGACATCACATTGCACTGTACTATGTGGAAATAGTACTATTTATGTAAAACTATTCATAAACTGTAAACATTTGTCAGTAGGCAATAGGATAAAGACTTCCTGCTCCTCGGGCTGGTGTGAATATTTCAATGTCCGTATGTGCCAAACCGTTAGATTGTGACACACCTTTACGCGTCCCTTGTTCGCCGTGCTCGCTCGAGAAATGTAGCCTCACCCAAAACCATTCCCCCTTGCGTTCGTTAGACGATATCTAGGCGACTTATTTCGAATTTGGGAACGCGTCGGTTCGATAGTGAGGTTGGACTAAATTTCTACGAGCGAGCGGAGCGAGCGAGCAACGGTCAGAGTTTCCAAGCTATACATATACCTTATATTGCCTTGCATATATTTCGTGTTATTACCTACCTTTGTCAGCCATTTCGGACATCACATTGCACTGTACTACGTGGAAATAGTACTATTTATGTGAAACTATTGATAAACTGTAAACATTTGTCAGTAGGCAATAAGATAATGACTTCCGGCTCCTCGGGCTGGCGTGAATATTTCAATGTCCGTATGTGCCAAACTGTTGGTTTGTGACACACCTGTACGCGTCACTCGCTCGCTGCGCTCGCTCGAAAACTCTAGCCTAACCTAAAACCATTCCCTCTTGCATTCGTTATACTATATGGAGGCGACTTATTTCGGGTTTGGGAACGTGTCGGATCGATAGTGAGGTTGGGCTAAATTTTTACGAGCGAGCGGAGCGAGCGAGCAACGATCACAATTTCCAAGCTATATATATACCTTATATTGCCTTGCATATATTTCGTGTTATTACCTAATTTTGTCAGCCATTACTGACATCTCATTGCACATTACTATGTGGAAATAGTACTATTTATGTGAAACTGTTCATAAACTGTAAACATTTGTCAGTATGCAATAGAATAAGGACTTCCGGCTCCTCGGGCTGGTGCGAATATTTCAATGTCCGTATGTAACAAAACCGTTGGTTTGTGACAGACCTTTGCGCGTCTCTCGCTCGCTGCGCTCGCTCGAAAACTATAGCCTAACCTAAAACCATTCCCTCTTGCGTTCGTTATACGATATGGAGGCGACTTATTTCGGATTTGGGAACGTGTCGGATCGATAGTGAGGTTGGGCTAAATTTTTACGAGCGAGCGGAGCGAGCGAGCAACGATCACAATTTCCAAACTATACATATACCTTATATTGCCTTGCATATATTACGTGTTATTACCTAATTTTGTCATCCATTTCGGACATCACATTGCACTGTACTATGTGGAAATAGTACTATTTATGTAAAACTGTTAATAAACTGTAAAGATTTGTCAGTAGGCAATAGGATGAAGACCTCCGGCTCCTCGAGCTGGTGCGAACATTTGAATGTCCGTATGTGCCAAACCGTTGGATTGTGACACACCGTTACGCGTCCCTTGCTCGCCGTGCTCGCTCGAAAAATGAAGCCTCACCTAAAACCATTCCCTCTTGCATTCGTAATACGATATGGAGGCGACTTATTTCGAATTTGGGAACGCGTCGGATCGGTAGTGAGGTTGGACTAAATTTCTACGAGCGAGCGGAGCGAGCGAGCAACGGTCACAATTTCCAAGCTATACATATACCTTATATTGCCTTGCATATATTTCGTGTTATTACCTACCTTTGTCAGCCATTTCGGACATCACATTGCACTGTACTATGTGGAAATAGTACTATTTATGTGAAACTATTGATAAACTGTAAACTTTTGTCAGTAGGCAATAGGATGAAGACCTCCGGCTCCTCGGGCTGGTGCGAACATTTCAATGTCCGTATGTGCCAAACCGTTGGATTGTGACACACCGTTACGCGTCCCTTGCTCGCCGTGCTCGCTCGAAAAATGTAGCCTCACCTAAAACCATTCCCTCTTGCATTCGTTATACGATATGGAGGCGACTTATTTCGAATTTGGGAACGCGTCGGATTTGTAGTGAGGTTGGACTATATTTCTACGAGCGAGCGGAGCGAGCGAGCAACGGTCACAATTTCCATGCTATACATATACCTTATATTGCTTTGCATATATTTCGTGTTATTACCTAATTTTGTCAGCCATTTCGGACATCTCATTGCACTGTACTATGAGGAAATAGTACTATTTATGTGAAACTATTCATAAACTGTAAACATTTGTCAGTAGGCAATAGGATAAAGACTTCCGGCTCCTCGGGCTGGTGTGAATATTTCAATGTCCGTATGTGCCAAACCGTTGGTTTGTGACACACCTTTACGCGTCCCTCGCTCGCTGCGCTCGCTCGAAAACTATAGCCTAACCTAAAACCATTCCCTCTTGCATTCGTTATACGATATGGAGGCAACTTATTTCAAATTTGGGAACGCGTCGGATCGGTAGTGAGTTTGGACTAAATTTCTACGAGCGAGCGGAGCGAGCGAGCAACTGTCACAATTTCCAAGCTATACATATACCTTATATTGCCTTGCATATATTACGTGTTATAACCTAATTTTGTCATCCATTTCGGACATCACATTGCACTGTACTATGTGGAAATAGTACTATTTATGTAAAACTATTCATAAACTGTAAACATTTGTCAGTAGGCAATAGGATAAAGACTTTCGGCTCTTCGGGCTGGTGTGCATATTTCAATGTCCGTATGTGCCAAACCGTTAGATTGTGACACACCTTTACGCGTCCCTTGTTCGCCGTGCTCGCTCGAAAAATGTAGCCTCACCCAAAACCATTCCCCCTTGCATTCGTTATACGATATGGAGGCAACTTATTTCAAATTTGGGAACGCGTCGGATCGGTAGTGAGGTTGGACTAAATTTCTACGAGCGAGCGGAGCGAGCGAGCAGCGGTCACAATTTCCAAGCTATATATATACCTTCTATTGCCTTGCATATATTTCGTGTTATTACCTAATTTTGTCAGCCATTTCGGACATCAGATTGCACTGTACTATGTGGAAATTGTACTATTTATGTAGAAATATTCACAAACTGTAAACTTTTGTCAGTAGGCAATAGGATAAAGACCTCCGGCTCCTCGGGCTGGTGCGTATATTTCAATGTCCGTATGTGCCAAACCGTTGGTTTGTGACACACCTTTATGCGTCCCTCGCTCGCTGCGCTCGCTCGAAAGCTATAGCCTAACCTAAAACCATTCCCTCTTGAGTTCGTTATAAGGTATGGAGGCAACCTATTTCAAATTTGGGAACGCGTCGGATCGGTAGTGAGGTTGGACTAAATTTCTACGAGCGAGAGGAGCGAGCGAGCAACGTTCACAATTTCCAAGCTATACATATACCTTATATTGCCTTGCATATATTACGTGTTATAACCTAATTTTGTCATCCATTTCGGACATCACATTGCACTGTACTATGTGGAAATAGTACTATTTATGTAAAACTATTCATAAACTGTAAAGATTTGTCAGTAGGCAATAGGATGAAGACCTCCGGCTCCTCGGGCTGGTGCGAACATTTCAATGTCCGTATGTGCCAAACCGTTGGATTGTGACACACCGTTACGCGTCCCTTGCTCGCCGTGCTCGCTCAAAAAATGTAGCCTCACCTAAAACCATTCCCTCTTGCATTCGGAATACGATATGGAGGCGACTTATTTCGAATTTGGGAACGCGACGGATCGGTAGTGAGGTTGGACTAAATTTTTACGAGCGAGCGGAGCGAGCGAGCAACGATCACAATTTCCAAGCTATATATATACCGTCTATTGCCTTGCATATATTTCGTGTTATTACCTAATTTTGTCAGCCATTACTGACATCTCATTGCACATTACTATGTGGAAATAGTACTATTTATGTGAAACTGTTCATAAACTGTAAACATTTGTCAGTATGCAATAGGATAAGGACTTCCGGCTCCTCGGGCTGGTGCGAATATTTCAATGTCCGTATGTAACAAAACCGTTGGTTTGTGACAGACCTTTACGCGTCTCTCGCTCGCTGCGCTCGCTCGAATACTATAGCCTAACCTAAAACTAATCCATCTTGCGTTCATTATTCGATATGGTGGAGCCATATTTCGAATTTGGGAACGCGTCGGATCGGTAGTGAGGTTGGACTAAATTTTTACGAGCGAGCGGAGCGAGCGAGCAACGATCACAATTTCCATGCTATATATATACTTTCTATTGCCTTGCATATATTTCGTGTTATTACCTAATTTTGTCAGCCATTTCGGACATCACATTGCACTGTACTATGTGGAAATAGTACTATTTATGTAAAACTATTCATAAACTGTAAACATTTGTCAGTAGGCAATAGGATAAAGACTTCCGGCTCCTCGGGCTGGTGTGAATATTTCAATGTCCGTATGTGCCAAACCGTTAGATTGTGACACACATTTACGCGTCCCTTGTTCGCCGTGCTCGCTCGAAAAATGTAGCCTCACCCAAAACCATTCCCTCTTGCATTCGTTATACTATATGGAGGCGACTTATTTCGGATTTGGGAACGTGTCGGATCGATAGTGAGGTTGGGCTAAATTCTTACGAGCGAGCGGAGCGAGCGAGCAACGATCACAATTTCCAAACTATACATATACCTTATATTGCCTTGCATATATTACGTGTTATTACCTAATTTTGTCATCCATTTCGGACATCACATTGCACTGTACTATGTGGAAATAGTACTATTTATGTAAAACTGTTCATAAACTGTAAAGATTTGTCAGTAGGCAATAGGATGAAGACCTCCGGCTCCTCGGGCTGGTGCGAACATTTCAATGTCCGTATGTGCCAAACCGTTGGATTGTGACACACCGTTACGCGTCCCTTGCTCGCCGTGCTCGCTCGAAAAATGTAGCCTCACCTAAAACCATTCCCTCTTGCATTCGTAATACGATATGGAGGCGACTTATTTCGAATTTGGGAACGCGTCGGATCGGTAGTGAGGTTGGACTAAATTTCTACGAGCGAGCGGAGCGAGCGAGCAACGGTCACAATTTCCAAGCTATACATATACCTTATATTGCCTTGCATATATTTCGTGTTATTACCTACATTTGTCAGCCATTTCGGACATCACATTGCACTGTACTATGTGGAAATAGTACTATTTATGTGAAACTATTGATAAACTCTAAACTTTTGTCAGTAGGCAATAGGATGAAGACCTCCGGCTCCTCGGGCTGGTGCGAACATTTCAATGTCCGTATGTGCCAAACCGTTGGATTGTGACACACCTTTACGCGTCCCTCGCTCGCTGCGCTCGCTCGAAAACTATAGCCTAACCTAAAACCATTCCCTCTTGCATTCGTTATACGATATGGAGGCGACTTATTTCAAATTTGGGAACGCGTCGGATCGGTAGTGAGTTTGGACTAAATTTCTACGAGCGAGCGGAGCGAGCGAGCAACTGTCACAATTTCCAAGCTATACATATACCTTATATTGCCTTGCATATATTACGTGTTATAACCTAATTTTGTCAGCCATTTCGGACATCACATTGCACTGTACTATGTGGAAATTGTACTATTTATGTAGAAATATTCACAAACTGTAAACTTTTGTCAGTAGGCAATAGGATAAAGACCTCCGGCTCCTCGGGCTGGTGCGTATATTTCAATGTCCGTATGTGCCAAACCGTTGGTTTGTGACACACCTTTATGCGTCCCTCGCTCGCTGCCCTCGCTCGAAAACTATAGCCTAACCTAAAACCATTCCCTCTTGCGTTCGTTATACGGTATGGAGGCAACCTATTTCAAATTTGGGAACGCGTCGGATCGGTAGTGAGGTTGGACTAAATTTCTACGAGCGAGAGGAGCGAGCGAGCAACGTTCACAATTTCCAAACTATACATATACCTTATATTGCCTTGCATATATTACGTGTTATAACCTAATTTTGTCAGCAATTTCGGACGACACACTGCACTGTACTATGTGGAAATAGTACTATTTATGTAAAACTATTCATAAACTGTAAACATTTGTCAGTAGGCAATAAGATAATGACTTCCGGCTCCTCGGGCTGGCGTGAATATTTCAATGTCCGTATGTGCCAAACCGCTGGTTTGTGACACACCTGTACGCGTCCCTCGCTCGCTGCGCTCGCTCGAAAACTATAGCCTAACCTAAAACCATTCCCTCTTGCATTCGTTATACGATATGGAGGCGACTTATTTCGGATTTGGGAACGTGTCGGATCGATAGTGAGGTTGGGCTAAATTTTTACGAGCGAGCGGAGCGAGCGAGCAACGATCACAATTTCCAAACTATACATATACCTTATATTGCCTTGCATATGTTACGTGTTATTACCTAATTTTGTCATCCATTTCGGACATCACATTGAACTGTACTATGTGGAAATAGTACTATTTATGTAAAACTATTCATAAACTGTAAAGATTTGTCAGTAGGCAATAGGATGAAGACCTCCGGCTCCTCGGGCTGGTGCGAACATTTCAATGTCCGTATGTGCCAAACCGTTGGATTGTGACACACCGTTACGCGTCCCTTGCTCGCCGTGCTCGCTCGAAAAATGTAGCCTCACCTAAAACCATTCCCTCTTGCATTCGTAATACGATATGGAGGCGACTTATTTCGAATTTGGGAACGCGTCGGATCGGTAGTGAGGTTGGACTAAATTTCTACGAGCGAGCGGAGCGAGCGAGCAACGGTCACAATTTCCAAGCTATACATATACCTTATATTGCCTTGCACATATTTCGTGTTATTACCTACATTTGTCAGCCATTTCGGACATCACATTGCACTGTACTATGTGGAAATAGTACTATTTATGTGAAACTATTGATAAACTGTAAACTTTTGTCAGTAGGCAATAGGATGAAGACCTCCGGCTCCTCGGGCTGGTGCGAACATTTCAATGTCCGTATGTGCCAAACCGTTGGATTGTGACACACCTTTACGCGTCCCTCGCTCGCTGCGCTCGCTCGAAAACTATAGCCTAACCTAAAACCATTCCCTCTTGCATTCGTTATACGATATGGAGGCGACTTATTTCAAATTTGGGAACGCGTCGGATCGGTAGTGAGTTTGGACTAAATTTCTACGAGCGAGCGGAGCGAGCGAGCAACTGTCACAATTTCCAAGCTATACATATACCTTATATTGCCTTGCATATATTACGTGTTATAACCTAATTTTGTCATCCATTTCGGACATCACATTGCACTGTACTATGTGGAAATAGTACTATTTATGTAAAACTATTCATAAACTGGAAACATTTGTCAGTAGGCAATAAGATAATGACTTCCGGCTCCTCGGGCTGGCGTGAATATTTCAATGTCCGTATGTGCCAAACCGCTGGTTTGTGACACACCTGTACGCGTCCCTCGCTCGCTGCGCTCGCTCGAAAACTATAGCCTAACCTAAAACCATTCCCTCTTGCATTCGTTATACGATATGGAGGCGACTTATTTCGGATTTGGGAACGTGTCGGATCGATAGTGAGGTTGGGCTAAATTTTTACGAGCGAGCGGAGCGAGCGAGCAACGATCACAATTTCCAAACTATACATATACCTTATATTGCCTTGCATATGTTACGTGTTATTACCTAATTTTGTCATCCATTTCGGACATCACATTGAACTGTACTATGTGGAAATAGTACTATTTATGTAAAACTATTCATAAACTGTAAAGATTTGTCAGTAGGCAATAGGATGAAGACCTCCGGCTCCTCGGGCTGGTGCGAACATTTCAATGTCCGTATGTGCCAAACCGTTGGATTGTGACACACCGTTACGCGTCCCTTGCTCGCCGTGCTCGCTCGAAAAATGTAGCCTCACCTAAAACCATTCCCTCTTGCATTCGTAATACGATATGGAGGCGACTTATTTCGAATTTGGGAACGCGTCGGATCGGTAGTGAGGTTGGACTAAATTTCTACGAGCGAGCGGAGCGAGCGAGCAACGGTCACAATTTCCAAGCTATACATATACCTTATATTGCCTTGCATATATTTCGTGTTATTACCTACATTTGTCAGCCATTTCGGACATCACATTGCACTGTACTATGTGGAAATAGTACTATTTATGTGAAACTATTGATAAACTGTAAACTTTTGTCAGTAGGCAATAGGATGAAGACCTCCGGCTCCTCGGGCTGGTGCGAACATTTCAATGTCCGTATGTGCCAAACCGTTGGATTGTGACACACCTTTACGCGTCCCTCGCTCGCTGCGCTCGCTCGAAAACTATAGCCTAACCTAAAACCATTCCCTCTTGCATTCGTTATACGATATGGAGGCGACTTATTTCAAATTTGGGAACGCGTCGGATCGGTAGTGAGTTTGGACTAAATTTCTACGAGCGAGCGGAGCGAGCGAGCAACTGTCACAATTTCCAAGCTATACATATACCTTATATTGCCTTGCATATATTACGTGTTATAACCTAATTTTGTCATCCATTTCGGACATCACATTGCACTGTACTATGTGGAAATAGTACTATTTATGTAAAACTATTCATAAACTGGAAACATTTGTCAGTAGGCAATAGGATAAAGACTTTCGGCTCTTCGGGCTGGTGTGCATATTTCAATGTCCGTGTGTGCCAAACCGTTAGATTGTGACACACCTTTACGCGTCCCTTGTTCGCCGTGCTCGCTCGAAAAATGTAGCCTCACCCAAAACCATTCCCCCTTGCATTCGTTATACGATATGGAGGCAACTTATTTCAAATTTGGGAACGCGTCGGATCGGTAGTGAGGTTGGACTAAATTTCTACGAGCGAGCGGAGCGAGCGAGCAGCGGTCACAATTTCCAAGCTATACATATACCTTATATTGCCTTGCATATATTACGTGTTATAACCTAATTTTGTCAGCCATTTCGGACATCACATTGCACTGTACTATGTGGAAATTGTACTATTTATGTAGAAATATTCACAAACTGTAAACTTTTGTCAGTAGGCAATAGGATAAAGACCTCCGGCTCCTCGGGCTGGTGCGTATATTTCAATGTCCGTATGTGCCAAACCGTTGGTTTGTGACACACCTTTATGCGTCCCTCGCTCGCTGCCCTCGCTCGAAAACTATAGCCTAACCTAAAACCATTCCCTCTTGCGTTCGTTATACGGTATGGAGGCAACCTATTTCAAATTTGGGAACGCGTCGGATCGGTAGTGAGGTTGGACTAAATTTCTACGAGCGAGAGAAGCGAGCGAGCAACGTTCACAATTTCCAAACTATACATATACCTTATATTGCCTTGCATATATTACGTGTTATAACCTAATTTTGTCAGCAATTTCGGACGACACACTGCACTGTACTATGTGGAAATAGTACTATTTATGTAAAACTATTCATAAACTGTAAACATTTGTCAGTAGGCAATAAGATAATGACTTCCGGCTCCTCGGGCTGGCGTGAATATTTCAATGTCCGTATGTGCCAAACCGCTGGTTTGTGACACACCTGTACGCGTCCCTCGCTCGCTGCGCTCGCTCGAAAACTATAGCCTAACCTAAAACCATTCCCTCTTGCATTCGTTATACGATATGGAGGCGACTTATTTCGGATTTGGGAACGTGTCGGATCGATAGTGAGGTTGGGCTAAATTTTTACGAGCGAGCGGAGCGAGCGAGCAACGATCACAATTTCCAAACTATACATATACCTTATATTGCCTTGCATATGTTACGTGTTATTACCTAATTTTGTCATCCATTTCGGACATCACATTGAACTGTACTATGTGGAAATAGTACTATTTATGTAAAACTATTCATAAACTGTAAAGATTTGTCAGTAGGCAATAGGATGAAGACCTCCGGCTCCTCGGGCTGGTGCGAACATTTCAATGTCCGTATGTGCCAAACCGTTGGATTGTGACACACCGTTACGCGTCCCTTGCTCGCCGTGCTCGCTCGAAAAATGTAGCCTCACCTAAAACCATTCCCTCTTGCATTCGTAATACGATATGGAGGCGACTTATTTCGAATTTGGGAACGCTTCGGATCGGTAGTGAGGTTGGACTAAATTTTTACGAGCGAGCGGAGCGAGCGAGCAACGATCACAATTTCCAAGCTATATATATACCTTCTATTGCCTTGCATATATTTCGTGTTATTACCTAATTTTGTCAGCCATTACTGACATCTCATTGCACATTACTATGTGGAAATAGTACTATTTATGTGAAACTGTTCATAAACTGTAAACATTTGTCAGTATGCAATAGGATAAGGACTTCCGGCTCCTCGGGCTGGTGCGAATATTTCAATGTCCGTATGTGCCAAACCGTTGGTTTGTGACGCACCTTTACGCGTCCCTCGCTCGCTGCGCTCGCTCGAATACTATAGCCTAACCTAAAACTAATCCATCTTGCGTTCATTATTCGATATGGTGGAGCCATATTTCGAATTTGGGAACGCGTCGGATCGGTAGTGAGGTTGGACTAAATTTTTACGAGCGAGCGGAGCGAGCGAGCAACGATCACAATTTCCATGCTATATATATACTTTCTATTGCCTTGCATATATTTCGTGTTATTACCTAATTTTGTCAGCCATTTCGGACATCACATTGCACTGTACTATGTGGAAATAGTACTATTTATGTAAAACTATTCGTAAACTGTAAAGATTTGTCAGTAGGCAATAGGATAAAGACCTCCGGCTCCTCGGGCTGGTGCGAATATTTCAATGTCCGTATGTAACAAAACCGTTGGTTTGTGACAGACCTTTACGCGTCTCTCGCTCGCTGCGCTCGCTCGAATACTATAGCCTAACCTAAAACTAATCCATCTTGCGTTCATTATTCGATATGGTGGAGCCATATTTCGAATTTGGGAACGCGTCGGATCGGTAGTGAGGTTGGACTAAATTTTTACGAGCGAGCGGAGCGAGCGAGCAACGATCACAATTTCCATGCTATATATATACTTTCTATTGCCTTGCATATATTTCGTGTTATTACCTAATTTTGTCAGCCATTTCGGACATCACATTGCACTGTACTATGTGGAAATAGTACTATTTATGTAAAACTATTCATAAACTGTAAACATTTGTCAGTAGGCAATAGGATAAAGACTTCCGGCTCCTCGGGCTGGTGTGAATATTTCAATGTCCGTGTTTAATCGAGCTATCGCGGGGAGACGCGGTCGTTAGAATACGCGTCAACGGGAGTCGTAAATTCCCGTTACGATTAGAATAATCGACACCACGAATAGTTCGATCCCCGTATTTCGGTTAGGATAATCGGGGTGGTTAATGCGGTATAACACTGGGAGTCAGAGTTATAATAATGTATATTTCCAACACTTTATACAATCACACAAAGTAGTAACGCCGTTGATTAAGATACAGATAACGAGAGAAGGGTTAGTCTTGGAGGAGAGAAGGGGAGCTTTAGGCGCTCTAGGCCCTTGAGAGTTATAGGAACTGTCGGAGTTCTGGATAAGTGAGAGCCTTAGAAGACTCTAGACCGTGTAGGCACCTTGAGGAATGATGATGGAACTCAGCAAGATACAGGAACGGTGAGAGTTGTAGGAAATGCAGGAACTCTGGGCACCGTGAGAGACGATCAAACTCTCAAGGTTTATTCTAATGTGAATGCGGAGGAAAGCTTGGTATGGGTGTGCCCTTTGAACGAAGAACGCGGATTCGTTGCTTACATTTTCAGTTAGGAAAGTGAGGGCAATGATCCGCGATGCTGATTGGTTGTGACCAATGTTGGGAAGGAAGATAGGAGGAAGAAGCCTCCCACTAACTTGGGTCCTAGGCGACATTGTTTATGGGGAGACTCGGGTTTTCCGTTAGGGAGATCTCCGCTTTTTTCGTTAGGCCACTACCTGCTTTCTCCGCAATTCTTAAGAGTACGTAATAAACCCAAGGACCCATCTAAAAAACCAGCTGAAAACACTTCTGGAATTAGAAAGTCCTTTCTGGCAAACAGATTGACTTAAACCATGTGTGCGAACAATGCAGTTAGAATTTCGACTTTATGGTGGGTCCTTAGGCCTGTGGAGGGTTCGAAGGACGGCACGTAGACCGTTGGCTGTCGCGCCGCGCGGGATGGAATGCAGATGTGTTGCGCGGCGTAACATCCTCCCCCCGTTGAGAGGGCACCGATCAAAAATCTGTCGAGATAAAATGAATTAAATTTTCCATCCGCCTCCTTGTTGATTGTTGCTGTCCTGTGAACTGTGGCCGTCCAGAGAATGTAGTGGTCGCCAGGAGGGATTTGATGATACGGCCGAAAGGCCGCTGCGCTGAGGATATTTGTCTGTCCTGGAGACTGCTTCGCCGCTGCGTCGAAGGACCGTTGACTGCCTTGTAGTCTGGACCGCTGTGGTTCTTGGCATTGCCGAGAAAGTTGCCACTGAAGTTTACGGATCCAGAAATGTCGTGAAGAGCTCGGCTTATGATGTATCGTAGAACACCTCAGCCCTGGAGATGTCGTTATACATCTCGCCGATTTCCCAACGGTAGATAATATCTGCATGGAGATGCGTTTTTCATCCGGCTTCTTCGATGTTCGTAGTTGTCCTGACGAGGCCGTCGTCGCCAGGGTGAACTCGATGATACGACCGAAAAGCCGTTGCGTAGAGGACACCCGTCTGTCCTGGTGTCTGGTTCGCCGTTGCGTTAAGGGGCCGTTGAATTTCACGATCCAGGATGTATCGTGAAACAGTTCGGCCCATGCAGTGTCGTGGAACACCTCGGCCCATGAGGTGTCCTTGAATAGTTTGCCCCAGAAGGTGTCGTTGAATGAAACTCCGGTGATGCATGGTATAGATTCGAACACGCCGCAGAGTTGTGTGTTTGATTGGGGGACTGAGCTCCCCCCGATGATTTGCCCCAATTGTGCTATCTTGTCCCACATGTCGTGGCTTGTATCGTAGTAAGACCTGGAGCAGATTTCGCCTTTCTTGTATGGTATCTCTGCAACATCAGATTCGTGAAAGTATTGCATGTCATTTGGACATCCTCGTTGCTGTTTCGGCTGAGGAAGCGTGGAGGAGGTCATGGTTGATTGAGGGACGAGGCTCCCCCCGTAGACCCATCCGGATCGCGCCTTCTCGCTGATGGCTGGTAGTTGTACCGGCGTGGTCCAACAATCCGCAAGAGACAGAATCAGAGATTTGTCCCACGTAGTGCTCTGTGGGCTTAGTGGACAAGTGTTGACATCAGCTGGCGCGTTCTGAAAACTACTGACAATTAACTGATTAGTCATGGTGGTAATAACGTGGAGATTATCCCGATTTGAGTTACTCGCAGGCGTGGCTCCTCGCGGCCATGGCGATGGAGAATTCGTCACGTTAGGTTGTGGAGAAAGACTCTCCGATATGATGTCCATGTCCGGTGTAACATGTAAGGTGATGTTCTCCGTTGGCGGAGTATAAACGTTTTTGTCCTGGACGTGATTCAGTTCCTTCCGGTCTTGCAGATCTGGAGCATTCGGCAGATTCGAGACATTTTGTGTAGTTGAATCAGACGGTTGCGATGCTGACGATGGGAACGTGGTTGTCGTCAGATCGCGTGTGGGTGACACATTATGAGTGTCACGCGGTAAGCTCAGCGTGGTATGCGACGGAATCGCCGTTTGAGTGGATGCGATGGATTCCGTTGGCGGAATACGACCGTTGTCGTCTTGGATGAGAGTCGGTCCCTTCCGGTCCAGAGGGTCTCGAGCGATTGATTGATTCAAGACGTTGTGTAACGTCGAATCAGATGATTGCGATGCTGACGCTGCGAACGTGGTTGTCAGATCGCGGGTAGTTGATATGGTGCGAATGTCACGCGGTGAGCTCCGCGTGGTATGCGACGGGATCGGCGCTGGAGTTGAGGCGGTGCCTTCCGTCGGAGGAGTACGACCGTTGTCGTCTTGGAAGAGATTCAGCTCCTTTCGGTCCAGAGGATCTTGAGTGCTTGATTGATTCAAGACGTTGTGTAACGTCGAATCAGATGATTGCGATGCTGACGCTGCGAACGTGGTCGTCAGATCGCGGACAGTTGACATGTTGTGAGTATCACGCGGTGAGCTCCGCGTGGTATGCGACGGGATCGGCGTTCGAGTTACTGCGATGGTTTCCGTCGGCGGAGGTTGATCCTTGTTGTCCTGGATGGGATTCACTTCCTTCCGGTCCAGTGGATTGTGAGAGGTTGGCTGATTCAAAGCATTTCGCGGCAATTTGATACCAGTGGCTGATCCATTGTGTGCCGGTCTCGATGACCGGGGTTGTCGTGCTGTACGTTGGTTACGTCTTAGCCGATCGCATATATCGTTATACTGTTCTCTGATCTCGAGACCGCGCGTTTGTTCTTCCGGGAGTTTAAGCGACGCGGACTCGCGGCCGACGGCTGATTCGCCGCTTGTCGATTGTGACGGTATACTTCGTCGTATATTGATTAATTGTTTGGCTACTCGGATTTGCAGTCTTTCGTATTCTTCCGCTAGCTCACTGCCGCGCGCGATCTCTCCCTCGTCTAAAGTTACGATCTGGTGTTGCAATGCACGGAGTTCCTTCTCGACGGTTTCTAGACGTTCTTTAATTTGAAGCAAGTCGATCTCTTCCGGACAGCCTGATTGTTCAATGTCGTCGAGTTTTTTTTCGAGGCGTGTAAACTGGGCGATATAGTAGCTCCGGCGTCGACGCAAGGCGGCAAGTTCGTTTCCGGTTGCCATTATTTTTTATGTAATTGATAATGAAATCGTTTGAACTTACTTCTGTTGGCGATTGTCCACTTTGTGGCAGGAGGCTGTGTGGTTGCGTTTCAACCACCGAATTATACCTCTTCAAAGGTGACGACCTTTTACGTTACTGACCTCGCTGGGGTGGTAACGCTTTCGCTGCTGGTTGTGTTGGATTCACGTGGCACTGTATGAGAGTGGGTGTCACTGGCGTGCACTTTTCACTTGACACAGTATCCGGCTCGAAGGACCATGTTTAATCGAGCTATCGCGGGGAGACGCGGTCGTTAGAATACGCGTCAACGGGAGTCGTAAATTCCCGTTACGATTAGAATAATCGACACCACGAATAGTTCGATCCCCGTATTTCGGTTAGGATAATCGGGGTGGTTAATGCGGTATAACACTGGGAGTCAGAGTTATAATAATGTATATTTCCAACACTTTATACAATCACACAAAGTAGTAACGCCGTTGATTAAGATACAGATAACGAGAGAAGGGTTAGTCTTGGAGGAGAGAAGGGGAGCTTTAGGCGCTCTAGGCCCTTGAGAGTTATAGGAACTGTCGGAGTTCTGGATAAGTGAGAGCCTTAGAAGACTCTAGACCGTGTAGGCACCTTGAGGAATGATGATGGAACTCAGCAAGATACAGGAACGGTGAGAGTTGTAGGAAATGCAGGAACTCTGGGCACCGTGAGAGACGATCAAACTCTCAAGGTTTATTCTAATGTGAATGCGGAGGAAAGCTTGGTATGGGTGTGCCCTTTGAACGAAGAACGCGGATTCGTTGCTTACATTTTCAGTTAGGAAAGTGAGGGCAATGATCCGCGATGCTGATTGGTTGTGACCAATGTTGGGAAGGAAGATAGGAGGAAGAAGCCTCCCACTAACTTGGGTCCTAGGCGACATTGTTTATGGGGAGACTCGGGTTTTCCGTTAGGGAGATCTCCGCTTTTTTCGTTAGGCCACTACCTGCTTTCTCCGCAATTCTTAAGAGTACGTAATAAACCCAAGGACCCATCTAAAAAACCAGCTGAAAACACTTCTGGAATTAGAAAGTCCTTTCTGGCAAACAGATTGACTTAAACCATGTGTGCGAACAATGCAGTTAGAATTTCGACTTTATGGTGGGTCCTTAGGCCTGTGGAGGGTTCGAAGGACGGCACGTAGACCGTTGGCTGTCGCGCCGCGCGGGATGGAATGCAGATGTGTTGCGCGGCGTAACAGTCCGTATGTGCCAAACCGTTAGATTGTGACACACATTTACGCGTCCCTTGTTCGCCGTGCTCGCTCGAAAAATGTAGCCTCACCCAAAACCATTCCCTCTTGCATTCGTTATACTATATGGAGGCGACTTATTTCGGATTTGGGAACGTGTCGGATCGATAGTGAGGTTGGGCTAAATTCTTACGAGCGAGCGGAGCGAGCGAGCAACGATCACAATTTCCAAACTATACATATACCTTATATTGCCTTGCATATATTACGTGTTATTACCTAATTTTGTCATCCATTTCGGACATCACATTGCACTGTACTATGTGGAAATAGTACTATTTATGTAAAACTGTTCATAAACTGTAAAGATTTGTCAGTAGGCAATAGGATGAAGACCTCCGGCTCCTCGGGCTGGTGCGAACATTTCAATGTCCGTATGTGCCAAACCGTTGGATTGTGACACACCGTTACGCGTCCCTTGCTCGCCGTGCTCGCTCGAAAAATGTAGCCTCACCTAAAACCATTCCCTCTTGCATTCGTAATACGATATGGAGGCGACTTATTTCGAATTTGGGAACGCGTCGGATCGGTAGTGAGGTTGGACTAAATTTCTACGAGCGAGCGGAGCGAGCGAGCAACGGTCACAATTTCCAAGCTATACATATACCTTATATTGCCTTGCATATATTTCGTGTTATTACCTACCTTTGTCAGCCATTTCGGACATCACATTGCACTGTACTATGTGGAAATAGTACTATTTATGTGAAACTATTGATAAACTGTAAACTTTTGTCAGTAGGCAATAGGATGAAGACCTCCGGCTCCTCGGGCTGGTGCGAACATTTCAATGTCCGTATGTGCCAAACCGTTGGATTGTGACACACCGTTACGCGTCCCTTGCTCGCCGTGCTCGCACGAAAAATGTAGCCTCACCTAAAACCATTCCCTCTTGCATTCGTTATACGATATGGAGGCGACTTATTTCGAATTTGGGAACGCGTCGGATCTGTAGTGAGGTTGGACTATATTTCTACGAGCGAGCGGAGCGAGCGAGCAACGGTCACAATTTCCATGCTATACATATACCTTATATTGCTTTGCATATATTTCGTGTTATTACCTAATTTTGTCAGCCATTTCGGACATCTCATTGCACTGTACTATGAGGCAATTGTACTATTTATGTAAAAATATTCACAAACTGTAAACTTTTGTCAGTAGGCAGTAGGATAAAGACCTCCGGCTCCTCGGGCTGGTGCGTATATTTCAATGTCCGTATGTGCCAAACCGTTGGTTTGTGACACACCTTTATGCGTCCCTCGCTCGCTGCGCTCGCTCGAAAACTATAGCCTAACCTAAAACCATTCCCTCTTGCGTTCGCTATACGGTGTGGAGGAAACTTATTTCAATTTTGGGAACTCGTCGGATCGGTAGTGAGGTTGGACTAAATTTCTACGAGCGAGAGGAGCGAGCGAGCAACGGTCACAATTTCCAAGCTATACATATACCTTATATTGCCTTGCATATATTACGTGTTATAACCTAATTTTGTCAGCCATTTCGGACATCACATTGCACTGTACTATGTGGAAATTGTACTATTTATGTAGAAATATTCACAAACTGTAAACTTTTGTCAGTAGGCAATAGGATAAAGACCTCCGGCTCCTCGGGCTGGTGCGTATATTTCAATGTCCGTATGTGCCAAACCGTTGGTTTGTGACACACCTTTATGCGTCCCTCGCTCGCTGCCCTCGCTCGAAAACTATAGCCTAACCTAAAACCATTCCCTCTTGCGTTCGTTATACGGTATGGAGGCAACCTATTTCAAATTTGGGAACGCGTCGGATCGGTAGTGAGGTTGGACTAAATTTTTACGAGCGAGCGGAGCGAGCGAGCAACGATCACAATTTCCAAACTATACATATACCTTATATTGCCTTGCATATGTTACGTGTTATTACCTAATTTTGTCATCCATTTCGGACATCACATTGAACTGTACTATGTGGAAATAGTACTATTTATGTAAAACTATTCATAAACTGTAAAGATTTGTCAGTAGGCAATAGGATGAAGACCTCCGGCTCCTCGGGCTGGTGCGAACATTTCAATGTCCGTATGTGCCAAACCGTTGGATTGTGACACACCGTTACGCGTCCCTTGCTCGCCGTGCTCGCTCGAAAAATGTAGCCTCACCTAAAACCATTCCCTCTTGCATTCGTAATACGATATGGAGGCGACTTATTTCGAATTTGGGAACGCGTCGGATCGGTAGTGAGGTTGGACTAAATTTTTACGAGCGAGCGGAGCGAGCGAGCAACGATCACAATTTCCAAGCTATATATATACCTTCTATTGCCTTGCATATATTTCGTGTTATTACCTAATTTTGTCAGCCATTACTGACATCTCATTGCACATTACTATGTGGAAATAGTACTATTTATGTGAAACTGTTCATAAACTGTAAACATTTGTCAGTATGCAATAGGATAAGGACTTCCGGCTCCTCGGGCTGGTGCGAATATTTCAATGTCCGTATGTGCCAAACCGTTGGTTTGTGACGCACCTTTACGCGTCCCTCGCTCGCTGCGCTCGCTCGAATACTATAGCCTAACCTAAAACTAATCCATCTTGCGTTCATTATTCGATATGGTGGAGCCATATTTCGAATTTGGGAACGCGTCGGATCGGTAGTGAGGTTGGACTAAATTTTTACGAGCGAGCGGAGCGAGCGAGCAACGATCACAATTTCCATGCTATATATATACTTTCTATTGCCTTGCATATATTTCGTGTTATTACCTAATTTTGTCAGCCATTTCGGACATCACATTGCACTGTACTATGTGGAAATAGTACTATTTATGTAAAACTATTCGTAAACTGTAAAGATTTGTCAGTAGGCAATAGGATAAAGACCTCCGGCTCCTCGGGCTGGTGCGAATATTTCAATGTCCGTATGTGCCAAACCGTTGGTTTGTGACGCACCTTTACGCGTCCCTCGCTCGCTGCGCTCGCTCGAATACTATAGCCTAACCTAAAACTAATCCATCTAGCGTTCATTATTCGATATGGTGGAGCCATATTTCGAATTTGGGAACGCGTCGTATCGGTAGTGAGGTTGGACTAAATTTTTACGAGCGAGCGGAGCGAGCGAGCAACGATCACAATTTCCATGCTATATATATACTTTCTATTACCTTGCATATATTTCGTGTTATTACCTAATTTTGTCAGCCATTTCGGACATCACATTGCACTGTACTATGTGGAAATAGTACTATTTATGTAAAACTATTCATAAACTGTAAACATTTGTCAGTAGGCAATAGGATAAAGACTTCCGGCTCCTCGGGCTGGTGGGAATATTTCAATGTCCGTATGTGCCAAACCGTTAGATTGTGACACACCTTTACGCGTCCCTTGTTCGCCGTGCTCGCTCGAAAAATGTAGCCTCACCCAAAACCATTCCCCCTTGCGTTCGTTAGACGATATCTAGGCGACTTATTTCGAATTTGGGAACGCGTCGGTTCGATAGTGAGGTTGGACTAAATTTCTACGAGCGAGCGGAGCGAGCGAGCAACGGTCACAGTTTCCAAGCTATACATATACCTTATATTGCCTTGCATATATTTCGTGTTATTACCTACCTTTGTCAGCCATTTCGGACATCACATTGCACTGTACTATGTGGAAATAGTACTATTTATGTGAAATTATTGATAAACTGTAAACATTTGTCAGTAGGCAATAAGATAATGACTTCCGGCTCCTCGGGCTGGCGTGAATATTTCAATGTCCGTATGTGCCAAACCGTTAGATTGTGACACACATTTACGCGTCCCTTGTTCGCCGTGCTCGCTCGAAAAATGTAGCCTCACCCAAAACCATTCCCTCTTGCATTCGTTATACTATATGGAGGCGACTTATTTCGGATTTGGGAACGTGTCGGATCGATAGTGAGGTTGGGCTAAATTCTTACGAGCGAGCGGAGCGAGCGAGCAACGATCACAATTTCCAAACTATACATATACCTTATATTGCCTTGCATATATTACGTGTTATTACCTAATTTTGTCATCCATTTCGGACATCACATTGCACTGTACTATGTGGAAATAGTACTATTTATGTAAAACTGTTCATAAACTGTAAAGATTTGTCAGTAGGCAGTAGGATGAAGACCTCCGGCTCCTCGGGCTGGTGCGAACATTTCAATGTCCGTATGTGCCAAACCGTTGGATTGTGACACACCGTTACGCGTCCCTTGCTCGCCGTGCTCGCTCGAAAAATGTAGCCTCACCTAAAACCATTCCCTCTTGCATTCGTAATACGATATGGAGGCGACTTATTTCGAATTTGGGAACGCGACGGATCGGTAGTGAGGTTGGACTAAATTTCTACGAGCGAGCGGAGCGAGCGAGCAACGGTCACAATTTCCAAGCTATACATATACCTTATATTGCCTTGCATATATTTCGTGTTATTACCTACCTTTGTCAGCCATTTCGGACATCACATTGCACTGTACTATGTGGAAATAGTACTATTAATGTGAAACTATTGATAAACTGTAAACTTTTGTCAGTAGGCAATAGGATGAAGACCTCCGGCTCCTCGGGCTGGTGCGAACATTTCAATGTCCGTATGTGCCAAACCGTTGGATTGTGACACACCGTTACGCGTCCCTTGCTCGCCGTGCTCGCACGAAAAATGTAGCCTCACCTAAAACCATTCCCTCTTGCATTCGTTATACGATATGGAGGCGACTTATTTCGAATTTGGGAACGCGTCGGATCTGTAGTGAGGTTGGACTATATTTCTACGAGCGAGCGGAGCGAGCGAGCAACGGTCACAATTTCCATGCTATACATATACCTTATATTGCTTTGCATATATTTCGTGTTATTACCTAATTTTGTCAGCCATTTCGGACATCTCATTGCACTGTACTATGAGGAAATAGTACTATTTATGTGAAACTATTCATAAACTGTAAACATTTGTCAGTAGGCAATAGGATAAAGACTTCCGGCTCCTCGGGCTGGTGTGAATATTTCAATGTCCGTATGTGCCAAACCGTTGGTTTGTGACACACCTTTACGCGTCCCTCGCTCGCTGCGCTCGCTCGAAAACTATAGCCTAACCTAAAACCATTCCCTCTTGCATTCGTTATACGATATGGAGGCAACTTATTTCAAATTTGGGAACGCGTCGGATCGGTAGTGAGTTTGGACTAAATTTCTACGAGCGAGCGGAGCGAGCGAGCAACTGTCACAATTTCCAAGCTATACATATACCTTATATTGCCTTGCATATATTACGTGTTATAACCTAATTTTGTCATCCATTTCGGACATCACATTGCACTGTACTATGTGGAAATAGTACTATTTATGTAAAACTATTCATAAACTGTAAACATTTGTCAGTAGGCAATAGGATAAAGACTTTCGGCTCTTCGGGCTGGTGTGCATATTTCAATGTCCGTATGTGCCAAACCGTTAGATTGTGACACACCTTTACGCGTCCCTTGTTCGCCGTGCTCGCTCGAAAAATGTAGCCTCACCCAAAACCATTCCCCCTTGCATTCGTTATACGATATGGAGGCAACTTATTTCAAATTTGGGAACGCGTCGGATCGGTAGTGAGGTTGGACTAAATTTCTACGAGCGAGCGGAGCGAGCGAGCAGCGGTCACAATTTCCAAGCTATACATATACCTTATATTGCCTTGCATATATTTCGTGTTATTACCCAATTTTGTCAGCCATTTCGGACATCACATTGCACTGTACTATGTGGCAATTGTACTATTTATGTAAAAATATTCACAAACTGTAAACTTTTGTCAGTAGGCAGTAGGATAAAGACCTCCGGCTCCTCGGGCTGGTGCGTATATTTCAATGTCCGTATGTGCCAAACCGTTGGTTTGTGACACACCTTTATGCGTCCCTCGCTCGCTGCGCTCGCTCGAAAACTATAGCCTAACCTAAAACCATTCCCTCTTGCGTTCGCTATACGGTGTGGAGGCAACTTATTTCAATTTTGGGAACGCGTCGGATCGGTAGTGAGGTTGGACTAAATTTCTACGAGCGAGCGGAGCGAGCGAGCAACGATCACAATTTCCAAGCTATATATATACCTTCTATTGCCTTGCATATATTTCGTGTTATTACCTAATTTTGTCAGCCATTACTGACATCTCATTGCACATTACTATGTGGAAATAGTACTATTTATGTGAAACTGTTCATAAACTGTAAACATTTGTCAGTATGCAATAGGATAAGGACTTCCGGCTCCTCGGGCTGGTGCGAATATTTCAATGTCCGTATGTGCCAAACCGTTGGTTTGTGACGCACCTTTACGCGTCCCTCGCTCGCTGCGCTCGCTCGAATACTATAGCCTAACCTAAAACTAATCCATCTTGCGTTCATTATTCGATATGGTGGAGCCATATTTCGAATTTGGGAACGCGTCGGATCGGTAGTGAGGTTGGACTAAATTTTTACGAGCGAGCGGAGCGAGCGAGCAACGATCACAATTTCCATGCTATATATATACTTTCTATTGCCTTGCATATATTTCGTGTTATTACCTAATTTTGTCAGCCATTTCGGACATCACATTGCACTGTACTATGTGGAAATAGTACTATTTATGTAAAACTATTCGTAAACTGTAAAGATTTGTCAGTAGGCAATAGGATAAAGACCTCCGGCTCCTCGGGCTGGTGCGAATATTTCAATGTCCGTATGTGCCAAACCGTTGGTTTGTGACGCACCTTTACGCGTCCCTCGCTCGCTGCGCTCGCTCGAATACTATAGCCTAACCTAAAACTAATCCATCTTGCGTTCATTATTCGATATGGTGGAGCCATATTTCGAATTTGGGAACGCGTCGTATCGGTAGTGAGGTTGGACTAAATTTTTACGAGCGAGCGGAGCGAGCGAGCAACGATCACAATTTCCATGCTATATATATACTTTCTATTGCCTTGCATATATTTCGTGTTATTACCTAATTTTGTCAGCCATTTCGGACATCACATTGCACTGTACTATGTGGAAATAGTACTATTTATGTAAAACTATTCATAAACTGTAAACATTTGTCAGTAGGCAATAGGATAAAGACTTCCGGCTCCTCGGGCTGGTGGGAATATTTCAATGTCCGTATGTGCCAAACCGTTAGATTGTGACACACCTTTACGCGTCCCTTGTTCGCCGTGCTCGCTCGAAAAATGTAGCCTCACCCAAAACCATTCCCCCTTGCGTTCGTTAGACGATATCTAGGCGACTTATTTCGAATTTGGGAACGCGTCGGTTCGATAGTGAGGTTGGACTAAATTTCTACGAGCGAGCGGAGCGAGCGAGCAACGGTCACAGTTTCCAAGCTATACATATACCTTATATTGCCTTGCATATATTTCGTGTTATTACCTACCTTTGTCAGCCATTTCGGACATCACATTGCACTGTACTATGTGGAAATAGTACTATTTATGTGAAATTATTGATAAACTGTAAACATTTGTCAGTAGGCAATAAGATAATGACTTCCGGCTCCTCGGGCTGGCGTGAATATTTCAATGTCCGTATGTGCCAAACTGTTGGTTTGTGACACACCTGTACGCGTCACTCGCTCGCTACGCTCGCTCGAAAACTCTAGCCTAACCTAAAACCATTCCCTCTTGCATTCGTTATACTATATGGAGGCGACTTATTTCGGATTTGGGAACGTGTCGGATCGATAGTGAGGTTGGGCTAAATTTTTACGAGCGAGCGGAGCGAGCGAGCAACGATCACAATTTCCAAACTATACATATACCTTATATTGCCTTGCATATATTACGTGTTATTACCTAATTTTGTCAGCCATTTCGGACATCTCATTGCACTGTACTATGAGGAAATAGTACTATTTATGTGAAACTATTCATAAACTGTAAACATTTGTCAGTAGGCAATAGGATAAAGACTTCCGGCTCCTCGGGCTGGTGTGAATATTTCAATGTCCGTATGTGCCAAACCGTTGGTTTGTGACACACCTTTACGCGTCCCTCGCTCGCTGCGCTCGCTCGAAAACTATAGCCTAACCTAAAACCATTCCCTCTTGCATTCGTTATACGATATGGAGGCAACTTATTTCAAATTTGGGAACGCGTCGGATCGGTAGTGAGTTTGGACTAAATTTCTACGAGCGAGCGGAGCGAGCGAGCAACTGTCACAATTTCCAAGCTATACATATACCTTATATTGCCTTGCATATATTACGTGTTATAAACTAATTTTGTCATCCATTTCGGACATCACATTGCACTGTACTATGTGGAAATAGTACTATTTATGTAAAACTATTCATAAACTGTAAACATTTGTCAGTAGGCAATAGGATAAAGACTTTCGGCTCTTCGGGCTGGTGTGCATATTTCAATGTCCGTATGTGCCAAACCGTTAGATTGTGACACACCTTTACGCGTCCCTTGTTCGCCGTGCTCGCTCGAAAAATGTAGCCTCACCCAAAACCATTCCCCCTTGCATTCGTTATACGATATGGAGGCAACTTATTTCAAATTTGGGAACGCGTCGGATCGGTAGTGAGGTTGGACTAAATTTCTACGAGCGAGCGGAGCGAGCGAGCAGCGGTCACAATTTCCAAGCTATACATATACCTTATATTGCCTTGCATATATTTCGTGTTATTACCCAATTTTGTCAGCCATTTCGGACATCACATTGCACTGTACTATGTGGCAATTGTACTATTTATGTAAAAATATTCACAAACTGTAAACTTTTGTCAGTAGGCAGTAGGATAAAGACCTCCGGCTCCTCGGGCTGGTGCGTATATTTCAATGTCCGTATGTGCCAAACCTTTGGTTTGTGACACACCTGTACGCGTCCCTCGCTCGCTGCGCTCGCTCGAAAACTATAGCCTAACCTAAAACCATTCCCTCTTGCATTCGTTATACGATATGGAGGCGACTTATTTCGGATTTGGGAACGTGTCGGATCGATAGTGAGGTTGGGCTAAATTTTTACGAGCGAGCGGAGCGAGCGAGCAACGATCACAATTTCCAAACTATACATATACCTTATATTGCCTTGCATATATTACGTGTTATTACCTAATTTTGTCATCCATTTCGGACATCACATTGAACTGTACTATGTGGAAATAGTACTATTTATGTAAAACTATTCATAAACTGTAAAGATTTGTCAGTAGGCAATAGGATGAAGACCTCCGGCTCCTCGGGCTGGTGCGAATATTTCAATGTCCGTATGTGCCAAACCGTTGGTTTGTGACGCACCTTTACGCGTCCCTCGCTCGCTGCGCTCGCTCGAAAAATGTAGCCGCACATAAAACCATTCCCTCTTGCATTCGTTATACGATATGGAGGCGACTTATTTCGAATTTGGGAACGCGTCGGATCTGTAGTGAGGTTGGACTATATTTCTACGAGCGAGCGGAGCGAGCGAGCAACGGTCACAATTTCCATGCTATACATATACCTTATATTGCTTTGCATATATTTCGTGTTATTACCTAATTTTGTCAGCCATTTCGGACATCTCATTGCACTGTACTATGAGGAAATAGTACTATTTATGTGAAACTATTCATAAACTGTAAACATTTGTCAGTAGGCAATAGGATAAAGACTTCCGGCTCCTCGGGCTGGTGTGAATATTTCAATGTCCGTATGTGCCAAACCGTTGGTTTGTGACACACCTTTACGCGCCCTCGCTCGCTGCGCTCGCTCGAAAACTATAGCCTAACCTAAAACCATTCCCTCTTGCATTCGTTATACGTTATGGAGGCAACTTATTTCGAATTTGGGAACGCGTCGGATCGGTAGTGAGTTTGGACTAAATTTCTACGAGCGAGCGGAGCGAGCGAGCAACTGTCACAATTTCCAAGCTATACATATACCTTATATTGCCTTGCATATATTACGTGTTATAACCTAATTTTGTCATCCATTTCGGACATCACATTGCACTGTACTATGTGGAAATAGTACTATTTATGTAAAACTCTTCATAAACTGTAAACATTTGTCAGTAGGCAGTAGGATAAAGACTTTCGGCTCTTCGGGCTGGTGTGCATATTTCAATGTCCGTATGTGCCAAACCGTTAGATTGTGACACACCTTTACGCGTCCCTTGTTCGCCGTGCTCGCTCGAAAAATGTAGCCTCACCCAAAACCATTCCCCCTTGCATTCGTTATACGATATGGAGGCAACTTATTTCAAATTTGGGAACGCGTCGGATCGGTAGTGAGGTTGGACTAAATTTCTACGAGCGAGCGGAGCGAGCGAGCAGCGGTCACAATTTCCAAGCTATACATATACCTTATATTGCCTTGCATATATTTCGTGTTATTACCCAATTTTGTCAGCCATTTCGGACATCACATTGCACTGTACTATGTGGCAATTGTACTATTTATGTAAAAATATTCACAAACTGTAAACTTTTGTCAGTAGGCAGTAGGATAAAGACCTCCGGCTCCTCGGGCTGGTGCGTATATTTCAATGTCCGTATGTGCCAAACCGTTGGTTTGTGACACACCTTTATGCGTCCCTCGCTCGCTGCGCTCGCTCGAAAACTATAGCCTAACCTAAAACCATTCCCTCTTGCATTCGTTATACGATATGGAGGCAACTTATTTCAAATTTGGGAACGCGTCGGATCGGTAGTGAGTTTGGACTAAATTTCTACGAGCGAGCGGAGCGAGCGAGCAACTGTCACAATTTCCAAGCTATACATATACCTTATATTGCCTTGCATATATTACGTGTTATAACCTAATTTTGTCATCCATTTCGGACATCACATTGCACTGTACTATGTGGAAATAGTACTATTTATGTAAAACTATTCATAAACTGTAAACATTTGTCAGTAGGCAATAGGATAAAGACTTTCGGCTCTTCGGGCTGGTGTGCATATTTCAATGTCCGTATGTGCCAAACCGTTAGATTGTGACACACCTTTACGCGTCCCTTGTTCGCCGTGCTCGCTCGAAAAATGTAGCCTCACCCAAAACCATTCCCCCTTGCATTCGTTATACGATATGGAGGCAACTTATTTCAAATTTGGGAACGCGTCGGATCGGTAGTGAGGTTGGACTAAATTTCTACGAGCGAGCGGAGCGAGCGAGCAGCGGTCACAATTTCCAAGCTATACATATACCTTATATTGCCTTGCATATATTTCGTGTTATTACCCAATTTTGTCAGCCATTTCGGACATCACATTGCACTGTACTATGTGGCAATTGTACTATTTATGTAAAAATATTCACAAACTGTAAACTTTTGTCAGTAGGCAGTAGGATAAAGACCTCCGGCTCCTCGGGCTGGTGCGTATATTTCAATGTCCGTATGTGCCAAACCGTTGGTTTGTGACACACCTTTATGCGTCCCTCGCTCGCTGCGCTCGCTCGAAAACTATAGCCTAACCTAAAACCATTCCCTCTTGCGTTCGTTATACGGTGTGGAGGCAACTTATTTCAATTTTGGGAACGCGTCGGATCGGTAGTGAGGTTGGACTAAATTTCTACGAGCGAGAGGAGCGAGCGAGCAACGGTCACAATTTCCAAGCTATACATATACCTTATATTGCCTTGCATATATTACGTGTTATAACCTAATTTTGTCAGCCATTTCGGACATCACATTGCACTGTACTATGTGGAAATTGTACTATTTATGTAGAAATATTCACAAACTGTAAACTTTTGTCAGTAGGCAATAGGATAAAGACCTCCGGCTCTCGGGCTGGTGGCGTATATTTCAATGTCCGTATGTGCCAAACCGTTGGTTTGTGACACACCTTTATGCGTCCCCTCGCTCGCTGCCCTCGCTCGAAAACTATAGCCTAACCTAAAACCATTCCCTCTTGCGTTCGTTATACGGTATGGAGGCAACCTATTTCAAATTTGGGAACGCGTCGGATCGGTAGTGAGGTTGGACTAAATTTCTACGAGCGAGAGGAGCGAGCGAGCAACGTTCACAATTTCCAAACTATACATATACCTTATATTGCCTTGCATATATTACGTGTTATAACCTAATTTTGTCAGCAATTTCGGACGACACACTGCACTGTACTATGTGGAAATAGTACTATTTATGTAAAACTATTCATAAGCTGTAAACATTTGTCAGTAGGCAATAAGATAATGACTTCCGGCTCCTCGGGCTGGCGTGAATATTTCAATGTCCGTATGTGCCAAACCGTTGGTTTGTGACACACCTATACGCGTCCCTCGCTCGCTGCGCTCGCTCGAAAACTATAGCCTAACCTAAAACCATTCCCTCTTGCATTCGTTATACGATATGGAGGCGACTTATTTCGGATTTGGGAACGTGTCGGATCGATAGTGAGGTTGGGCTAAATTTTTACGAGCGAGCGGAGCGAGCGAGCAACGATCACAATTTCCAAACTATACATATACCTTATATTGCCTTGCATATGTTACGTTTATTACCTAATTTTGTCATCCATTTCGGACATCACATTGAACTGTACTATGTGGAAATAGTACTATTTATGTAAAACTATTCATAAACTGTAAAGATTTGTCAGTAGGCAATAGGATGAAGACCTCCGGCTCCTCGGGCTGGTGCGAACATTTCAATGTCCGTATGTTGCCAAACCGTTGGATTGTGAACACCGTTACGCGTCCCTTGCTCGCCGTGCTCGCTCGAAAACAAGTAGCCTCACCTAAAACCATTCCCTCTTGCATTCGTAATACGATATGGAGGCGACTTATTTCGAATTTGGGAACGCGTCGGATCGGTAGTGAGGTTGGACTAAATTTTTACGAGCGAGCGAGCGAGCGAGCAACGATCACAATTTCCAAGCTATATATATACCTTCTATTGCCTTGCATATATTTCGTTGTTATTACCTAATTTTGTCAGCATTACTGACATCTCATTGCACATTACTATGTGGAAATAGTACTATTTATGTGAAACTGTTCATAAACTGTAAACATTTGTCAGTATGCAATAGGATAAGGACTCCGGCTCCTCTGGCTGGTGCGAATATTTCAATGTCCGTATGTAACAAAACCGTTGGTTTGTGACAGACCTTACGCGTCTCTCGCTCGCTGCGCTCGCTCGAAAAGCTATAGCCTAACCTAAAACCGAACCATCTTGTGTTCATTATTCGATATGGTGGAGCCATATTTCGAATTTGCGAAAGTGTCGGATCGGTTGTGAGGTTGACTAGATTTTTGCGAGCGAGCGGAGCGAGCGAGCAACGGCGACAATTTCCAAGCTATACATATACCTTATATTGCCTTGCATATATTTCGTGTTATTGCCTAATTTTGTCAGCCCATTTCTGACATCTCATTGCACTTTACTATGTGGAAATAGTACTATTTATGTGAAACTAATCATAAACTGTAAACATTTGTCAGTAGGCAATTCGATAAAGACTTCCGGCTCATCGGGCTGGTGCGAATATTTCAATGTCCGTATGTGCCAAACCGTTGGTTTGTGACGCACCTTTACGCGTCCCCTCGCTCGCTGCGCTCGCTCGAATACTATAGCCTAACCTAAAACTAATCCATCTTGCGTTCATTATTCGATATGGTGGAGCCATATTTCGAATTTGGGAACGCGTCGGATCGGTAGTGAGGTTGGACTAAATTTTTACGAGCGAGCGGAGCGAGCGAGCAACGATCACAATTTCCATGCTATATATATACTTTCTATTGCCTTGCATATATTTCGTGTTATTACCTAATTTTGTCAGCCATTTCGGACATCTCATTGCACTGTACTATGAGGAAATAGTACTATTTATGTGAAACTATTCATAAACTGTAAACATTTGTCAGTAGGCAATAGGATAAAGACTTCCGGCTCCTCGGGCTGGTGTGAATATTTCAATGTCCGTATGTGCCAAACCGTGGTTTGTGACACACCTTTACGCGTCCCTCGCTTCCGCTGCGCTCGCTCGAAAACTATAGCCTAACCTAAAACCATTCCCTCTTGCATTCGTTTATACGATATGGAGGCAACTTATTTCAAATTTGGGAACGCGTCGGATCGGTAGTGAGTTTGGACTAAATTTCTACGAGCGAGCGGAGCGAGCGAGCAACTGTCACAATTTCCAAGCTATACATATACCTTATATTGCCTTGCATATATTACGTGTTATAACCTAATTTTGTCATCCATTTCGGACATCACATTGCACTGTACTATGTGGAAATAGTACTATTTATGTAAAACTATTCATAAACTGTAAACATTTGTCAGTAGCAATAGGATAAGACTTTCGGCTCTTCGGGCTGGTGTGCATATTTCAATGTCCGTATGTGCCAAACCGTTAGATTGTGACACACCTTTACGCGTCCCCTTGTTCGCCGTGCTCGCTCGAAAAATGTAGCCTCACCCAAAACCATTCCCCCTTGCATTCGTTATACGGATATGGAGGCAACTTCTTTCAAATTTGGGAACGCGTCGGATCGGTAGTGAGGTTGGACTAAATTTCTACGAGCGAGCGGAGCGAGCGAGCAGCGGTCACAATTTCCAAGCTTATACATATACCTTATATTGCCTTGCATATATTTCGTGTTATTACCCAATTTTGTCAGCCATTTCGGACATCACATTGCACTGTACTATGTGGCAATTGTACTATTTATGTAAAAATATTCACAAACTGTAAACTTTTGTCAGTAGGCAGTAGGATAAAGACCTCCGGCTCCTCGGGCTGGTGCGTATATTTCAATGTCCGTATGTGCCAAACCTTTGGTTTGTGACACACCTGTACGCGTCCCTCGCTCGCTGCGCTCGCTCGAAAACTATAGCCTAACCTAAAACCATTCCCTCTTGCATTCGTTATACGATATGAGGCGACTTATTTCGGATTTGGGAACGTGTCGGATCGATAGTGAGGTTGGGCTAAATTTTTACGAGCGAGCGGAGCGAGCGAGCAACGATCACAATTTCCAAGCTATACATATACCTTATATTGCCTTGCATATATTTCGTGTTATTACCCAATTTTGTCAGCCATTTCGGACATCACATTGCACTGTTACTATGTGGCAATTGTACTATTTATGTAAAAATATTCACAAACTGTAAACTTTTGTCAGTAGGCAGTAGGATAAAGACCTCCGGCTCCTCGGGCTGGTGCGTATATTTCAATGTCCGTATGTGCCAAACCGTTGGTTTGTGACACACCTTTATGCGTCCCTCGCTCGCTGCGCTCGCTCGAAAACTATAGCCTAACCTAAAACCATTCCCTCTTGCGTTCGTTATACGGTGTGGAGGCAACTTATTTCAATTTTGGGAACGCGTCGGATCGGTAGTGAGGTTGGACTAAATTTCTACGAGCGAGAGGAGCGAGCGAGCAACGGTCACAATTTCCAAGCTATACATATACCTTATATTGCCTGCATATATTACGTGTTATAACCTAATTTTGTCAGCCATTTCGGACATCACATTGCACTCTACTATGTGGAAATTGTACTATTTATGTAGAAATATTCACAAACTGTAAACTTTTGTCAGTAGGCAATAGGATAAAGACCTCCGGCTCCTCGGGCTGGTGCGTATATTTCAATGTCCGTATGTGCCAAACCGTTGGTTTGTGACACACCTTTATGCGTCCCTCGCTCGCTGCCCTCGCTCGAAAACTATAGCCTAACCTAAAACCATTCCCTCTTGCGTTCGTTATACGGTATGGAGGCAACCTATTCAAAATTTGGGAAACGCGTCGGATCGGTAGTGAGGTTGGACTAAATTTCTACGAGCGAGAGGAGCGAGCGAGCAACGTTCACAATTTCCAAACTATACATATACCTTATATTGCCTTGCATATATTACGTGTTATAACCTAATTTTGTCATCCATTTCGGACATCACATTGCCACTGTACTATGTGGAAATAGTACTATTTATGTAAAACTATTCATAAACTGTAAACATTTGTCAGTAGGCAATAGGATAAAGACTTCCGGCTCCTCGGGCCTGGTGTGATATTTCCAACGTCCGTATGTGCCAAACCGTTAGATTGTGACACACTTTACGCGTCCCTTGTTCGCCGTGCTCGCTCGAAAAATGTAGCCTCACCCAAAACCATTCCTCTTGCGTTCGGTAGACGATATCTAGGCGACTTATTTCGAATTTGGGAACGCGTCGGTTTCGATAGTGAGGTTGGACTAAATTTCTACGAGCGAGCGGAGCGAGCGAGCAGCGGTCACAATTTCCAAGCTATACATATACCTTATATTGCCTTGCATATATTTCGTGTTATTACCCAATTTTGTCAGCCATTTCGGACATCACATTGCACTGTACTATGTGGCAATTGTACTATTTATGTAAAAATATCACAAACTGTAAACTTTTGTCAGTAGGCAGTAGGATAAAGACCTCCGGCTCCTCGGGCTGGTGCGTATATTTCAATGTCCGTATGTGCCAAACCGTTGGGTTTGTGACACACCTTTATGCGTCCCTCGCTCGCTGCGCTCGCTCGAAAACTATAGCCTAACCTAAAACCATTCCCTCTTGCGTTCGTTATACGGTGTGGAGGCAACTTATGTCAATTTTGGGAACGCGTCGGATCGGTAGTGAGGTTGGACTAAATTTCTACGAGCGAGAGGAGCGAGCGAGCAACGGTCACAATTTCCAAGCTATACATATACCTTATATAGCCTTGCATATATTACGTGTTATAACCTAATTTTGTCAGCCATTTCGGACATCACATTGCACTCTACTATGTGGAAATTGTACTATTTATGTAGAAATATTCACAAACTGTAAACTTTTGTCAGTAGGCAATAGGATAAAGACCTCCGGCTCCTCGGGCTGGTGCGTATATTTCAATGTCCGTATGTGCCAAACCTTTGGTTTGTGACACACCTGTACGCGTCCCTCGCTCGCTGCGCTCGCTCGAAAACTATAGCCTAACCTAAAACCATTCCCTCTTGCATTCGTTATACGATATGGAGGCGACTTATTTCGGATTTGGGAACGTGTCGGATCGATAGTGAGGTTGGGCTAAATTTTTACGAGCGAGCGGAGCGAGCGAGCAACGATCACAATTTCCAAACTATACATATACCTTATATTGCCTTGCATATGTTACGTGTTATTACCTAATTTGTCATCCATTTCGGACATCACATTGAACTGTACTATGTGGAAATAGTACTATTTATGTAAAACTATTCATAAACTGTAAAGATTTGTCAGTAAGGCAATAGGATGAAGACCTCCGGCTCCTCGGGCTGGTGCGAACATTTCAATGTCCGTATGTGCCAAACCGTTGGATTGTGACACACCGTTACGCGTCCCTTGCTCGCCGTGCTCGCTCGAAAAAAGTAGCCTCACCTAAAACCATTCCCTCTTGCATTCGTAATACGATATGGAGGCGACTTATTCTGAATTTGGGAACGCGTCGGATCGGTAGTGAGGTTGGACTAAATTTTTACGAGCGAGCGGAGCGAGCGAGCAACGATCACAATTTCCAAGCTATATATATACCTTCTATTGCCTTGCATATATTTCGTGTTATTACCTAATTTTGTCAGCCATTACTGACATCTCATTGCACATTACTATGTGGAAATAGTACTATTTATGTGAAACTGTTCATAAAACTGTAAACATTTGTCAGTATGCAATAGGATAAGGACTTCCGGCTCCTCTGGCTGGTGCGAATATTTCAATGTCCGTATGTAACAAAACCGTTGGTTTGTGACAGACCTTTACGCGTCTCTCGCTCGCTGCGCTCGCTCGAAAGCTATAGCCTAACCTAAAACCGAACCATCTTGTGTTCATTATTCGATATGGTGGAGCCATATTTCGAATTTGCGAAGTGTCGGATCGGTTGTGAGGTTGGACTAGATTTTTGCGAGCGAGCGGAGCGAGCGAGCAACGGTGACAATTTCCAAGCTATACATATACCTTATATTGCCTTGCATATATTTCGTGTTATTACCTAATTTTGTCAGCCATTTCTGACATCTCATTGCACTTTACTATGTGGAAATAGTACTATTTATGTGAAACTAATCATAAACCGTAAACATTTGTCAGTAGGCAATTCGATTAAAGACTTCCGGCTCATCGGGCTGGTGCGAATATTTCAATGTCCGTATGTTCCAAACCGTTGGTTTGTGACGCACCTTTACGCGTCCCTCGCTCGCTGCGCTCGCTCGAATACTATAGCCTAACCTAAAACTAATCCATCTTGCGTTCATTATTCGATATGGTGGAGCCATATTTCGAATTTGGGAACGCGTCGGATCGGTAGTGAGGTTGGACTAATTTTTACGAGCGAGCGGAGCGAGCGAGCAACGATCACAATTTCCATGCTATATATATACTTTCTATTGCCTTGCATATATTTCGTGTTATTACCTAATTTTGTCAGCCATTTCGGACATCTCATTGCACTGTACTATGAGGAAATAGTACTATTTATGTGAAACTATTCATAAACTGTAAACATTTGTCAGTAGGCAATAGGATAAAGACTTCCGGCTCCTCGGGCTGGTGTGAATATTTCAATGTCCGTATGTGCCAAACCGTTGGTTTGTGACACACCTTTACGCGTCCCTCGCTCGCTGCGCTCGCTCGAAAACTATAGCCTAACCTAAAACCATTCCCTCTTGCATTCGTTTATACGATATGGAGGCAACTTATTTCAAATTTGGGAACGCGTCGGATCGGTAGTGAGTTTGGACTAAATTTCTACGAGCGAGCGGAGCGAGCGAGCAACTGTCACAATTTCCAAGCTATACATATACCTTATATTGCCTTGCATATATTACGTGTTATAACCTAATTTTGTCATCCATTTCGGACATCACATTGCACTGTACTATGTGGAATTAGTACTATTTATGTAAAACTATTCATAAACTGTAAACATTTGTCAGTAGGCAATAGGATAAAGACTTTCGGCTCTTCGGGCTGGTGTGCATATTTCAATGTCCGTATGTGCCAAACCGTTAGATTGTGACACACCTTTACGCGTCCCTTGTTCGCCGTGCTCGCTCGAAAAATGTAGCCTCACCCAAAACCATTCCCCCTTGCATTCGTTATACGATATGGAGGCAACTTCTTTCAAATTTGGGGAACGCGTCGGATCGGTAGTGAGGTTGGACTAAATTTCTACGAGCGAGCGGAGCGAGCGAGCAGCGGTCACAATTTCCAAGCTATACATATACCTTATATTGCCTTGCATATATTTCGTGTTATTACCCAATTTTGTCAGCCATTTCGGACATCACATTGCACTGTACTATGTGGCAATTGTACTATTTATGTAAAAATATTCACAAACTGTAAACTTTTGTCAGTAGGCAGTAGGATAAAGACCTCCGGCTCCTCGGGCTGGTGCTTATATTTCAATGTCCGTATGTGCCAAACCTTTGGTTTGTGACACACCTGTACGCGTCCCTCGCTCGCTGCGCTCGCTCGAAAACTATAGCCTAACCTAAAACCATTCCCTCTTGCATTCGTTATACGATATGGAGGCGACTTATTTCGGATTTGGGAACGTGTCGGATCGATAGTGAGGTTGGGCTAAATTTTTACGAGCGAGCGGAGCGAGCGAGCAACGATCACAATTTCCAAGCTATACATATACCTTATATTGCCTTGCATTTATTCGTGTTATTACCCAATTTTGTCAGCCAATTCGGACATCACATTGCACTGTACTATGTGGCAATTGTACTATTTATGTAAAAATATTCACAAACTGTAAACTTTTGTCAGTAGGCAGTAGGATAAAGGACCTCCGGCTCCTCGGGCTGGTGCGTATATTTCAATGTCCGTATGTGCCAAACCGTTGGTTTGTGACACACCTTTATGCGTCCCTCGCTCGCTGCGCTCGCTCGAAAACTATAGCCTAACCTAAAAACCCATTCCCTCTTGCGTTCGTTTATACGGTGTGGAGGCAACTTATTTCAATTTTGGGAACGCGTCGGATCGGTAGTGAGGTTGGACTAAATTTCTACGAGCGAGAGGAGCGAGCGAGCAACGGTCACAATTTCCAAGCTATACATATACCTTATATTGCCTTGCATATATTACGTGTTATAACCTAATTTTGTCAGCCATTTCGGACATCACATTGCACTCTACTATGTGGAAATTGTACTATTTATGTAGAAATATTCACAAACTGTAAACTTTTGTCAGTAGGCAATAGGATAAAGACCTCCGGCTCCTCGGGCTGGTGCGTATATTTCAATGTCCGTATGTGCCAAACCGTTGGTTTGTGACACACCTTTATGCGTCCCTCGCTCGCTGCCCTCGCTCGAAAACTATAGCCTAACCTAAAACCATTCCCTCTTGCGTTCGTTATACGGTATGGAGGCAACCTATTTCAAATTTGGGAACGCGTCGGATCGGTAGTGAGGTTGGACTAAATTTCTACGAGCGAGAGGAGCGAGCGAGCAACGTTCACAATTTCCAAACTATACATATACCTTATATTGCCTTGCATATATTACGTGTTATAACCTAATTTTGTCATCCATTTCGGACATCACATTGCACTGTACTATGTGGAAATAGTACTATTTATGTAAAACTATTCATAAACTGTAAACATTTGTCAGTAGGCAATAGGATAAAGACTTCCGGCTCCTCGGGCTGGTGTGAATATTTCAACGTCCGTATGTGCCAAACCGTTAGATTGTGACACACCTTTACGCGTCCCTTGTTCGCCGTGCTCGCTCGAAAAATGTAGCCTCACCCAAAACCATTCCCTCTTGCGTTCGGTAGACGATATCTAGGCGACTTATTTCGAATTTGGGAACGCGTCGGTTCGATAGTGAGGTTGGACTAAATTTCTACGAGCGAGCGGAGCGAGCGAGCAGCGGTCACAATTTCCAAGCTATACATATACCTTATATTGCCTTGCATATATTTCGTGTTATTACCCAATTTTGTCAGCCATTTCGGACATCACATTGCACTGTACTATGTGGCAATTGTACTATTTATGTAAAAATATTCACAAACTGTAAACTTTTGTCAGTAGGCAGTAGGATAAAGACCTCCGGCTCCTCGGGCTGGTGCGTATATTTCAATGTCCGTATGTGCCAAACCGTTGGTTTGTGACACACCTTTATGCGTCCCTCGCTCGCTGCGCTCGCTCGAAAACTATAGCCTAACCTAAAACCATTCCCTCTTGCGTTCGTTATACGGTGTGGAGGCAACTTATTTCAATTTTGGGAACGCGTCGGATCGGTAGTGAGGTTGGACTAAATTTCTACGAGCGAGAGGAGCGAGCGAGCAACGGTCACAATTTCCAAGCTATACATATACCTTATATTGCCTTGCATATATTACGTGTTATAACCTAATTTTGTCAGCCATTTCGGACATCACATTGCACTCTACTATGTGGAAATTGTACTATTTATGTAGAAATATTCACAAACTGTAAACTTTTGTCAGTAGGCAATAGGATAAAGACCTCCGGCTCCTCGGGCTGGTGCGTATATTTCAATGTCCGTATGTGCCAAACCGTTGGTTTGTGACACACCTTTATGCGTCCCTCGCTCGCTGCCCTCGCTCGAAAACTATAGCCTAACCTAAAACCATTCCCTCTTGCGTTCGTTATACGGTATGGAGGCAACCTATTTCAAATTTGGGAACGCGTCGGATCGGTAGTGAGGTTGGACTAAATTTCTACGAGCGAGAGGAGCGAGCGAGCAACGTTCACAATTTCCAAACTATACATATACCTTATATTGCCTTGCATATATTACGTGTTATAACCTAATTTTGTCATCCATTTCGGACATCACATTGCACTGTACTATGTGGAAATAGTACTATTTATGTAAAACTATTCATAAACTGTAAACATTTGTCAGTAGGCAATAGGATAAAGACTTCCGGCTCCTCGGGCTGGTGTGAATATTTCAACGTCCGTATGTGCCAAACCGTTAGATTGTGACACACCTTTACGCGTCCCTTGTTCGCCGTGCTCGCTCGAAAAATGTAGCCTCACCCAAAACCATTCCCTCTTGCGTTCGGTAGACGATATCTAGGCGACTTATTTCGAATTTGGGAACGCGTCGGTTCGATAGTGAGGTTGGACTAAATTTCTACGAGCGAGCGGAGCGAGCGAGCAGCGGTCACAATTTCCAAGCTATACATATACCTTATATTGCCTTGCATATATTTCGTGTTATTACCCAATTTTGTCAGCCATTTCGGACATCACATTGCACTGTACTATGTGGCAATTGTACTATTTATGTAAAAATATTCACAAACTGTAAACTTTTGTCAGTAGGCAGTAGGATAAAGACCTCCGGCTCCTCGGGCTGGTGCGTATATTTCAATGTCCGTATGTGCCAAACCGTTGGTTTGTGACACACCTTTATGCGTCCCTCGCTCGCTGCGCTCGCTCGAAAACTATAGCCTCACCTAAAACCATTCCCTCTTGCGTTCGTTATACGGTGTGGAGGCAACTTATTTCAATTTTGGGAACGCGTCGGATCGGTAGTGAGGTTGGACTAAATTTCTACGAGCGAGAGGAGCGAGCGAGCAACGGTCACAATTTCCAAGCTATACATATACCTTATATTGCCTTGCATATATTACGTGTTATAACCTAATTTTGTCAGCCATTTCGGACATCACATTGCACTCTACTATGTGGAAATTGTACTATTTATGTAGAAATATTCACAAACTGTAAACTTTTGTCAGTAGGCAATAGGATAAAGACCTCCGGCTCCTCGGGCTGGTGCGTATATTTCAATGTCCGTATGTGCCAAACCGTTGGTTTGTGACACACCTTTATGCGTCCCTCGCTCGCTGCCCTCGCTCGAAAACTATAGCCTAACCTAAAACCATTCCCTCTTGCGTTCGTTATACGGTATGGAGGCAACCTATTTCAAATTTGGGAACGCGTCGGATCGGTAGTGAGGTTGGACTAAATTTCTACGAGCGAGAGGAGCGAGCGAGCAACGTTCACAATTTCCAAACTATACATATACCTTATATTGCCTTGCATATATTACGTGTTATAACCTAATTTTGTCATCCATTTCGGACATCACATTGCACTGTACTATGTGGAAATAGTACTATTTATGTAAAACTATTCATAAACTGTAAACATTTGTCAGTAGGCAATAGGATAAAGACTTCCGGCTCCTCGGGCTGGTGTGAATATTTCAACGTCCGTATGTGCCAAACCGTTAGATTGTGACACACCTTTACGCGTCCCTTGTTCGCCGTGCTCGCTCGAAAAATGTAGCCTCACCCAAAACCATTCCCTCTTGCGTTCGTTAGACGATATCTAGGCGACTTATTTCGAATTTGGGAACGCGTCGGTTCGATAGTGAGGTTGGACTAAATTTCTACGAGCGAGCGGAGCGAGCGAGCAACGATCACAATTTCCAAACTATACATATACCTTATATTGCCTTGCATATATTACGTGTTATTACCTAATTTTGTCGGCCATTTCGGACATCTCATTGCACTGTACTATGTGGAAATAGTATAATTTATGTAAAACTATTCGTAAACTGTAAAGATTTGTCAGTAGGCAATAGGATAAAGACCTCCGGCTCCTCGGGCTGGTGCGTATATTTCAATGTCCGTATGTGCCAAACCGTTGGTTTGTGACACACCTTTATCCGTCCCTCGCTCGCTGCGCTCGCTCGAAAACTCTAGCCTAACCTAAAACCATTCCCTCTTGCATTCGTTATACTATATGGAGGCGACTTATTTCGGATTTGGGAACGTGTCCGATCGATAGTGAGGTTGGGCTAAATTTTTACGAGCGAGCGGAGCGAGCGAGCAACGATCACAATTTCCAAACTATACATATACCTTATATTGCCTTGCATATATTACGTGTTATTACCTAATTTTGTCATCCATTTCGGACATCACATTGCACTGTACTATGTGGAAATAGTACTATTTATGTAAAACTGTTCATAAACTGTAAACATTTGTCAGTATGCAATAGGATAAGGACTTCCGGCTCCTCGGGCTGGTGCGAATATTTCAATGTCCGTATGTAACAAAACCGTTGGTTTGTGACAGACCTTTACGCGTCTCTCGCTCGCTGCGCTCGCTCGAAAGCTATAGCCTAACCTAAAACCGAACCATCTTGTGTTCATTATTCGATATGGTGGAGCCATATTTCGAATTTGCGAAAGTGTCGGATCGGTTGTGAGGTTGGACTAGATTTTTGCGAGCGAGCGGAGCGAGCGAGCAACGGTGACAATTTCCAAGCTATACATATACTTTCTATTGCCTTGCATATATTTCGTGTTATTACCTAATTTTGTCAGCCATTTCGGACATCACATTGCACTGTACTATGTGGAAATAGTACTATTTATGTAAAACTATTCATAAACTGTAAACATTTGTCAGTAGGCAATAGGATAAAGACTTCCGGCTCCTCGGGCTGGTGTGAATATTTCAATGTCCGTATGTGCCAAACCGTTAGATTGTGACACACCTTTACGCGTCCCTGGTTCGCCGTGCTCGCTCGAAAAATGTAGCCTCACCCAAAACCATTCCCCCTTGCGTTCGTTAGACGATATCTAGGCGACTTATTTCGAATTTGGGAACGCGTCGGTTCGATAGTGAGGTTGGACTAAATTTCTACGAGCGAGCGGAGCGAGCGAGCAACGGTCACAGTTTCCAAGCTATACATATACCTTATATTGCCTTGCATATATTTCGTGTTATTACCTACCTTTGTCAGCCATTTCGGACATCACATTGCACTGTACTATGTGGAAATAGTACTATTTATGTGAAACTATTGATAAACTGTAAACATTTGTCAGTAGGCAATAACATAATGACTTCCGGCTCCTCGGGCTGGCGTGAATATTTCAATGTCCGTATGTGCCAAACTGTTGGATTGTGACACACCGTTACGCGTCCCTTGTTCGCCGTGCTCGCTCGAAAAATGTAGCCTCACCCAAAACCATTCCCTCTTGCGTTCGTTAGACGATAGCTAGGCGACTTATTTCGAATTTGGGAACGCGTCGGTTCGATAGTGAGGTTGGACTAAATTTCTACGAGCGAGCGGAGCGAGCGAGCAACGATCACAATTTCCAAACTATACATATACCTTATATTGCCTTGCATATATTACGTGTTATTACCTAATTTTGTCAGCCATTTCGGACATCTCATTGCACTGTACTATGTGGAAATAGTACAATTTATGTGAAACTATTGATAAACTGTAATCTTTTGTCAGTAGGCAATAGGATAAAGACCTCCGTCTCCTCGGGCTGGTGCGAATATTTCAATGTCCGTATGTGCCAAACCGTTGGTTTGTGACACACCATTACGCGGCCTCGCTCGCTGCGCTCGCTAGAAAACTATAGCCTCACCTAAAACCATTCCCTCTTGCATTCGTAATACGATATGGAGGCGACTTATTTCGAATTTGGGAACGCGTCGGATCGGTAGTGAGGTTGGACTAAATTTTTACGAGCGAGCGGAGCGAGCGAGCAACGATCACAATTTCCAAGCTATATATATACCTTCTATTGCCTTGCATATATTTCGTGTTATTACCTAATTTTGTCAGCCATTTCGGACATCACATTGCACTGTACTATGTGGAAATTGTACTATTTATGTAAAACTATTCATAAACTGTAAACGTTTGTCAGTAGGCAATAGGATAAAGACTTCCGGCTCCTCGGGCTGGTGTGAATATTTCAATGTCCGTATGTGCCAAACCGTTAGATTGTGACACACCCTTACGCGTCCCTTGTTTTCCGTGCTCGCTCGAAAAATGTAGCCTCACCCAAAACCATTCCCTCTTGCGTTCGTTAGACGATATCTAGGCGACTTATTTGGAATTTGGGAACGCGTCGGTTCGATAGTGAGGTTGGACTAAATTTCTACGAGCGAGCGGAGCGTGCGAGCAACGATCACAATTTCCAAACTATACATATACCTTATATTGCCTTGCATATATTACGTGTTATTACCTAATTTTGTCAGCCATTTCGGACATCTCATTGCACTGTACTATGTGGAAATAGTACTATTTATGTAAAACTGTTCATAAACTGTAAAGATTTGTCAGTAGGCAATAGGATGAAGACCTCCGGCTCCTCGGGCTGGTGCGAACATTTCAATGTCCGTATGTGCCAAACCGTTGGATTGTGACACACCGTTACGCGTCCCTTGCTCGCCGTGCTCGCTCGAAAAATGTAGCCTCACCTAAAACCATTCCCTCTTGCGTTCGTTATACGGTATGGAGGCAACCTATTTCAAATTTGGGAACGCGTCGGATCGGTAGTGAGGTTGGACTAAATTTCTACGAGCTAGAGGAGCGAGCGAGCAACGTTCACAATTTCCAAACTACACATATACCTTATATTGCCTTGCATATATTTCGTGTTATTACCTAATTTTGTCAGCCATTACTGACATCTCTTTGCACATTACTATGTGGAAATAGTACTATTTATGTGAAACTGTTCATAAACTGTAAACATTTGTCAGTAGGCAATAGGATAAAGACTTCCGGCTCCTCGGGCTGGTGTGAATATTTCAATGTCCGTATGTGCCAAACCGTTGGTTTGTGACACACCTTTACGCGTCCCTCGCTCGCTGCGCTCGCTCGAAAACTATAGCCTAACCTAAAACCATTCCCTCTTGCATTCGTTATACGATATGGTGGCAACTTATTTCAAATTTGGGAACGCGTCGGATCGGTAGTGAGTTTGGACTAAATTTCTACGAGCGAGCGGAGCGAGCGAGCAACGGTCACAATTTCCAAGCTATACATATACCTTATATTGCCTTGCATATATTTCGTGTTATTACCTACCTTTGTCAGCCATTTCGGACATCACATTGCACTGTACTATGTGGAAATAGTACTATTTATGTGAAACTATTGATAAACTGTAATCTTTTGTCAGTAGGCAATAGGATGAAGACCTCCGGCTCCTCGGCCTGGTGCGAACATTTCAATGTCCGTATGTGCCAAACCGTTGGATTGTGACACACCGTTACGCGTCCCTTGCTCGCCGTGCTCGCTCGAAAAATGTAGCCTCACCTAAAACCATTCCCTCTTGCATTCGTTATACGATATGGAGGTGACTTGTTTCTAATTTGGGAACGTGTCGGATCGGTAGTGAGGTTGGACTAAATTTTTACGAGCGAGCGGAGCGAGCGAGCAGCGATCACAATTTCCAAGCTATACATATACCTTATATTGCCTTGCATATATTTCGTGTTATTACCTAAGTTTGTCAGCCATTTCGGACATCACACTGCACTGTACTATGTGGAAATAGTACTATTTATGTAAAACTATTCATAAACTGTAAACATTTGTCAGTAGGCAATAAGATAAAGACTTCCGGCTCCTCGGGCTGGTGTGACTATTTCAATGTCCGTATGTGCCAAACCGTTGGTTTGTGACACACCTTTACGCGTCCCTCGCTCGCTGCGCTCGATCGAAAACTATAGCCTAACCTAAAACCATTCCCTCTTGCATTCGTTATACGATATGCAGGCAAATTATTTCAAATTTGGGAACGCCTCGGATCGGTAGTGAGGTTTGACTAAATTTCTACGAGCGAGCGGAGCGAGCGAGCAACGATCACAATTTCCAAGCTATACGTATACCTTATATTGCCTTGCATATATTTCGTGTTATTACCTAATTTTGTCAGCCATTTCGGACATCACACTGCACTGTACTATGTGGAAATAGTACTATTTATGTAAAACTATTCATAAACTGTAAACATTTGTCAGTAGGCAATAGGATAAAGACTTCCGGCTCCTCGGGCTGGTGTGAATATTTCAATGTCCGTATGTGCCAAACCGTTAGATTGTGACACACCTTTACGCGTCCCTTGTTCGCCGTGCTCGCTCGAAAAATGTAGCCTCACCCAAAACCATTCCCTCTTGCGTTCGTTAGACGATATCTAGGCGACTTATTTCGAATTTGGGAACGCGTCGGTTCGATAGTGAGGTTGGACTAAATTTCTACAAGCGAGCGGAGCGAGCGAGCAACGGTCACAGTTTCCATGCTATACATATACCTTATATTGCCTTGCATATATTTCGTGTTATTACCTACCTTTGTCAGCCATTTCGGACATCACATTGCACTGTACTATGTGGAAATAGTACTATTTATGTGAAACTATTGATAAACTGTAAACTTTTGTCAGTAGGCAATAGGATGAAGACCTCCGGCTCCTCGGGCTGGTGCGAACATTTCAATGTCCGTATGTAACAAAACCGTTGGTTTGTGACAGACCTTTACGCGTCTCTCGCTCGCTGCGCTCGCTCGAAAGCTATAGCCTAACCTAAAACCGAACCATCTTGTGTTCATTATTCGATATGGTGGAGCCATATTTCGAATTTGCGAAAGTGTCGGATCGGTTGTGAGGTTGGACTAGATTTTTGCGAGCGAGCGGAGCGAGCGAGCAACGGTGACAATTTCCAAGCTATACATATACCTTATATTGCCTTGCATATATTTCGTGTTATTACCTAATTTTGTCAGCCATTTCTGACATCTCATTGCACTTTACTATGTGGAAATAGTACTATTTATGTGAAACTAATCATAAACTGTAAACATTTGTCAGTAGGCAATTCGATAAAGACTTCCGGCTCATCGGGCTGGTGCGAATATTTCAATGTCCGTATGTGCCAGACCGTTGGTTTGTGACGCACCTTTACGCGTCCCTCGCTCGCTGCGCTCGCTCGAATACTATAGCCTAACCTAAAACTAATCCATCTTGCGTTCATTATTCGATATGGTGGAGCCATATTTCGAATTTGGGAACGCGTCGGATCGGTAGTGAGGTTGGACTAAATTTTTACGAGCGAGCGGAGCGAGCGAGCAACGATCACAATTTCCATGCTATATATATACTTTCTATTGCCTTGCATATATTTCGTTTTATTACCTAATTTTGTCAGCCATTCCGGACATCACATTGCACTGTACTATGTGGAAATAGTACTATTTATGTAAAACTGTTCATAAACTGTAAAGATTTGTCAGTAGGCAATAGGATGAAGACCTCCGGCTCCTCGGGCTGGTGCGAACATTTCAATGTCCGTATGTGCCAAACCGTTGGATTGTGACACACCGTTACGCGTCCCTTGCTCGCCGTGCTCGCTCGAAAAATGTAGCCTCACCTAAAACCATTCCCTCTTGCGTTCGTTATACGGTATGGAGGCAACCTATTTCAAATTTGGGAACGCGTCGGATCGGTAGTGAGGTTGGACTAAATTTCTACGAGCTAGAGGAGCGAGCGAGCAACGTTCACAATTTCCAAACTACACATATACCTTATATTGCCTTGCATATATTTCGTGTTATTACCTAATTTTGTCAGCCATTACTGACATCTCATTGCACATTACTATGTGGAAATAGTACTATTTATGTGAAACTGTTCATAAACTGTAAACATTTGTCAGTATGCAATAGGATAAGGACTTCCGGCTCCTCGGGCTGGTGCGAATATTTCAATGTCCGTATGTAACAAAACCGTTGGTTTGTGACAGACCTTTACGCGTCTCTCGCTCGCTGCGCTCGCTCGAAAGCTATAGCCTAACCTAAAACCGAACCATCTTGCGTTCATTATTCGATATGGTGGAGCCATATTTCGAATTTGCGAAAGTGTCGGATCGGTTGTGAGGTTGGACTAGATTTTTGCGAGCGAGCGGAGCGAGCGAGCAACGGTGACAATTTCCAAGCTATACATATACTTTCTATTGCCTTGCATATATTTCGTGTTATTACCTAATTTTGTCAGCCATTTCGGACATCACATTGCACTGTACTATGTGGAAATAGTACTATTTATGTAAAACTATTCATAAACTGTAAACATTTGTCAGTAGGCAATAGGATAAAGACTTCCGGCTCCTCGGGCTGGTGTGAATATTTCAATGTCCGTATGTGCCAAACCGTTAGATTGTGACACACCTTTACGCGTCCCTCGTTCGCCGTGCTCGCTCGAAAAATGTAGCCTCACCCAAAACCATTCCCCCTTGCGTTCGTTAGACGATATCTAGGCGACTTATTTCGAATTTGGGAACGCGTCGGTTCGATAGTGAGGTTGGACTAAATTTCTACGAGCGAGCGGAGCGAGCGAGCAACGATCACAATTTCCAAGCTATATATATACCTTCTCTGGCCTTGCATATATTTCGTGTTATTACCTAATTTTGTCAGCCATTTCGGACATCACATTGCACTGTACTATGTGGAAATTGTACTATTTATGTAGAAATATTCACAAACTGTAAACTTTTGTCAGTAGGCAATAGGATAAAGACCTCCGGCTCCTCGGGCTGGTGCGTATATTTCAATGTCCGTATGTGCCAAACCGTTGGTTTGTGACACACCTTTATGCGTCCCTCGCTCGCTGCGCTCGCTCAAAAACTCTAGCCTAACCTAAAACCATTCCCTCTTGCATTCGTTATACGGTATGGAGGCGACTTATTTCGGATTTGGGAACGTGTCGGATCGATAGTGAGGTTGGGCTAAATTTTTACGAGCGAGCGGAGCGAGCGAGCAACGATCACAATTTCCAAACTATACATATACCTTATATTGCCTTGCATATATTACGTGTTATTACCTAATTTTGTCATCCATTTCGGACATCACATTGCACTGTACTATGTGGAAATAGTACTATTTATGTAAAACTGTTCATAAACTGTAAAGATTTGTCAGTAGGCAATAGGATGAAGACCTCCGGCTCCTCGGGCTGGTGCGAACATTTCAATGTCCGTATGTGCCAAACCGTTGGATTGTGACACACCGTTACGCGTCCCTTGCTCGCCGTGCTCGCTCGAAAAATGTAGCCTCACCTAAAACCATTCCCTCTTGCATTCGTAATACGATATGGAGGCGACTTATTTCGAATTTGGGAACGCGTCGGATCGGTAGTGAGGTTGGACTAAATTTTTACGAGCGAGCGGAGGGAGCGAGCAACGATCACAATTTCCAAGCTATATATATACCTTCTCTGGCCTTGCATATATTTCGTGTTATTACCTAATTTTGTCAGCCATTTCGGACATCACATTGCACTGTACTATGTGGAAATTGTACTATTTATGTAGAAATATTCACAAACTGTAAACTTTTGTCAGTAGGCAATAGGATAAAGACCTCCGGCTCCTCGGGCTGGTGCGTATATTTCAATGTCCGTATGTGCCAAACCGTTGGTTTGTGACACACCTTTATGCGTCCCTCGCTCGCTGCGCTCGCTCGAAAACTCTAGCCTAACCTAAAACCATTCCCTCTTGCATTCGTTATACGGTATGGAGGCGACTTATTTCGGATTTGGGAACGTGTCGGATCGATAGTGAGGTTGGGCTAAATTTTTACGAGCGAGCGGAGCGAGCGAGCAACGATCACAATTTCCAAACTATACATATACCTTATATTGCCTTGCATATATTACGTGTTATTACCTAATTTTGTCATCCATTTCGGACATCACATTGCACTGTACTATGTGGAAATAGTACTATTTATGTAAAACTGTTCATAAACTGTAAAGATTTGTCAGTAGGCAATAGGATGAAGACCTCCGGCTCCTCGGGCTGGTGCGAACATTTCAATGTCCGTATGTGCCAAACCGTTGGATTGTGACACACCGTTACGCGTCCCTTGCTCGCCGTGCTCGCTCGAAAAATGTAGCCTCACCTAAAACCATTCCCTCTTGCATTCGTAATACGATATGGAGGCGACTTATTTCGAATTTGGGAACGCGTCGGATCGGTAGTGAGGTTGGACTAAATTTTTACGAGCGAGCGGAGCGAGCGAGCAACGATCACAATTTCCAAGCTATATATATACCTTCTCTGGCCTTGCATATATTTCGTGTTATTACCTAATTTTGTCAGCCATTTCGGACATCACATTGCACTGTACTATGTGGAAATTGTACTATTTATGTAGAAATATTCACAAACTGTAAACTTTTGTCAGTAGGCAATAGGATAAAGACCTCCGGCTCCTCGGGCTGGTGCGTATATTTCAATGTCCGTATGTGCCAAACCGTTGGTTTGTGACACACCTTTATGCGTCCCTCGCTCGCTGCGCTCGCTCGAAAACTATAGCCTCACCCAAAACCATTCCCTCTTGCGTTCGTTAGACGATAGCTAGGCGACTTATTTCGAATTTGGGAACGCGTCGGTTCGATAGTGAGGTTGGACTAAATTTCTACGAGCGAGCGGAGCGAGCGAGCAACGATCACAATTTCCAAACTATACATATACCTTATATTGCCTTGCATATATTACGTGTTATTACCTAATTTTGTCAGCCATTTCGGACATCTCATTGCACTGTACTATGTGGAAATAGTACAATTTATGTGAAACTATTGATAAACTGTAATCTTTTGTCAGTAGGCAATAGGATAAAGACCTCCGTCTCCTCGGGCTGGTGCGAATATTTCAATGTCCGTATGTGCCAAACCGTTGGTTTGTGACACACCATTACGCGGCCTCGCTCGCTGCGCTCGCTAGAAAACTATAGCCTCACCTAAAACCATTCCCTCTTGCATTCGTAATACGATATGGAGGCGACTTATTTCGAATTTGGGAACGCGTCGGATCGGTAGTGAGGTTGGACTAAATTTTTACGAGCGAGCGGAGCGAGCGAGCAACGACCACAATTTCCAAGCTATATATATACCTTCTATTGCCTTGCATATATTTCGTGTTATTACCTAATTTTGTCAGCCATTTCGGACATCACATTGCACTGTACTATGTGGAAATTGTACTATTTATGTAAAACTATTCATAAACTGTAAACATTTGTCAGTAGGCAATAGGATAAAGACTTCCGGCTCCTCGGGCTGGTGTGAATATTTCAATGTCCGTATGTGCCAAACCGTTAGATTGTGACACACCTTTACGCGTCCCTTGTTCGCCGTGCTCGCTCGAAAAATGTAGCCTCACCCAAAACCATTCCCTCTTGCGTTCGTTAGACGATATCTAGGCGACTTATTTCGAATTTGGGAACGCGTCGGTTCGATAGTGAGGTTGGACTAAATTTCTACGAGCGAGCGGAGCGAGCGAGCAACGATCACAATTTCCAAACTATACATATACCTTATATTGCCTTGCATATATTACGTGTTATTACCTAATTTTGTCAGCCATTTCGGACATCTCATTTGCACTGTACTATGTGGAAATAGTACAATTTATGTGAAACTATTGATAAACTGTAATCTTTTGTCAGTAGGCAATAGGATAAAGACCTCCGTCTCCTCGGGCTGGTGCGAATATTTCAATGTCCGTATGTGCCAAACCGTTGGTTTGTGACACACCATTACGCGGCCTCGCTCGCTGCGCTCGCTAGAAAACTATAGCCTCACCTAAAACCATTCCCTCTTGCATTCGTAATACGATATGGAGGCGACTTATTTCGAATTTGGGAACGCGTCGGATCGGTAGTGAGGTTGGACTAAATTTTTACGAGCGAGCGGAGCGAGCGAGCAACGATCACAATTTCCAAGCTATATATATACCTTCTATTGCCTTGCATATATTTCGTGTTATTACCTAATTTTGTCAGCCATTTCGGACATCACATTGCACTATACTATGTGGAAATTGTACTATTTATGTAAAACTATTCATAAACTGTAAACATTTGTCAGTAGGCAATAGGATGAAGACCTCCGGCTCCTCGGGCTGGTGCGAACATTTCAATGTCCGTATGTGCCAAACCGTTGGATTGTGACACACCGTTACGCGTTCCTTGCTCGCCGTGCTCGCTCGAAAAATGTAGCCTCACCTAAAACCATTCCCTCTTGCATTCGTTATACGATATGGAGGTGACTTGTTTCTAATTTGGGAACGTGTCGGATCGGTAGTGAGGTTGGACTAAATTTTTACGAGCGAGCGGAGCGAGCGAGCAGCGATCACAATTTCCAAGCTATACATATACCTTATATTGCCTTGCATATATTTCGTGTTATTACCTAAGTTTGTCAGCCATTTCGGACATCACACTGCACTGTACTATGTGGAAATAGTACTATTTATGTAAAACTATTCATAAACTGTAAACATTTGTCAGTAGGCAATAAGATAAAGACTTCCGGCTCCTCGGGCTGGTGTGACTATTTCAATGTCCGTATGTGCCAAACCGTTGGTTTGTGACACACCTTTACGCGTCCCTCGCTCGCTGCGCTCGATCGAAAACTATAGCCTAACCTAAAACCATTCCCTCTTGCATTCGTTATACGATATGCAGGCAAATTATTTCAAATTTGGGAACGCCTCGGATCGGTAGTGAGGTTTGACTAAATTTCTACGAGCGAGCGGAGCGAGCGAGCCACGGTCACAATTTCCAAGCTATACATATACCTTATATTGCCTTGCATATATTTCGTGTTATTACCTAATTTTGTCAGCCATTTCGGACATCACACTGCACTGTACTATGTGGAAATAGTACTATTTATGTAAAACTATTCATAAACTGTAAACATTTGTCAGTAGGCAATAGGATAAAGACTTCCGGCTCCTCGGGCTGGTGTGAATATTTCAATGCCCGTATGTGCCAAACCGTTAGATTGTGACACACCTTTACGCGTCCCTTGTTCGCCGTGCTCGCTCGAAAAATGTAGCCTCACCCAAAACCATTCCCTCTTGCGTTCGTTAGACGATATCTAGGCGACTTATTTCGAATTTGGGAACGCGTCGGTTCGATAGTGAGGTTGGACTAAATTTCTACGAGCGAGCGGAGCGAGCGAGCAACGGTCACAGTTTCCAAGCTATACATATACCTTATATTGCCTTGCATATATTTCGTGTTATTACCTAATTTTGTCAGCAATTTCGGACGACACACTGCACTGTACTATGTGGAAATAGTACTATTTATGTAAAACTATTCATAAACTGTAAACATTTGTCAGTAGGCAATAAGATAAAGACTTCCGGCTCCTCGGGCTGGTGTGAATATTTCAATGTCCGTATGTGCCAAACCGTTGGTTTGTGACACACCTTTACGCGTCCATCGCTCGCTGCGCTCGATCGAAAACTATAGCCTAACCTAAAAGCATTCCCTCTTGCATTCGTTATACGATATGGAGGCTACTAATTTCAAATTTGGGAACGCCTCGGATCGGTAGTGAGGTTGGACTAAATTTCTACGAGCGAGCGGAGCGAGCGAGCAACGATCACAATTTCCAAACTATACATATACCTTATATTGCCTTGCATATATTACGTGTTATTACCTAATTTTGTCAGCCATTTCGGACATCACACTGCACTGTACTATGTGGAAATAGTACTATTTATGTGAAACTATTGATAAACTGTAATCTTTTGTCAGTAGGCAATAGGATAAAGACCTCCGTCTCCTCGGGCTGGTGCGAATATTTCAATGTCCGTATGTGCCAAACCGTTGGTTTGTAACACACCATTACGCGGCCTCGCTCGCTGCGCTCGCTAGAAAACTATAACCTAACCTAAAACCATTCCCTCTTGCGTTTGTTATACGATATGGAGGCGACTTATTTCGGATTTGGGAACGTGTCGGATCGATAGTGAGGTTGGACTAAATTTTTACGAGCGAGCGGAGCGAGCGAGCAACGATCACAATTTCCAAACTATACATATACCTTATATTGCCTTGCATATATTACGTGTTATTACCTAATTTTGTCATCCATTTCGGACATCACATTGCACTGTACTATGTGGAAATAGTACTATTTATGTAAAACTATTCATAAACTGTAAAGATTTGTCAGTAGGCAATAGGATGAAGACCTCCGGCTCCACGGGCTGGTGCGAACATTTCAATGTCCGTATGTGCCAAACCGTTGGATTGTGACACACCGTTACGCGTCCCTTGCTCGCCGTGCTCGCTCGAAAAATGTAGCCTCACCTAAAACCATTCCCTCTTGCATTCGTTATACGATATGGAGGCGACTTATTTCGAATTTGGGAACGCGTCGGATCGGTAGTGAGGTTGGACTAAATTTTTACGAGCGAGCGGAGCGAGCGGCAACGATCACAATTTCCAAGCTATACATATACCTTATATTGCCTTGCATATATTTCGTGTTATTACCTAATTTTGTCAGCAATTTCGGACGACACACTGCACTGTACTATGTGGAAATAGTACTATTTATGTAAAACTATTCATAAACTGTAAACATTTGTCAGTAGGCAATAAGATAAAGACTTCCGGCTCCTCGGGCTGGCGTGAATATTTCAATGTCCGTATGTGACAAACCGTTGGTTTGTGACACACCTATACGCGTCCCTCGCTCGCTGCGCTCGCTCGAAAACTCTAGCCTGACCTAAAACCATTCCCTCTTGCATTCGTTATACTATATGGAGGCGACTTATTTCGAATTTGGGAACGCGTCGGATCTGTAGTGAGGTTGGACTATATTTCTACGAGCGAGCGGAGCGAGCGAGCAACGGTCACAATTTCCAAGCTATACATATACCTTATATTGCTTTGCATATATTTCGTGTTATTACCTAATTTTGTCAGCCATTTCGGACATCTCATTGCACTGTACTATGTGGAAATAGTACTATTTGTGTGAAACTATTCATAAACTGTAAACATTTGTCAGTAGGCAATAGGATAAAGACTTCCGGCTCCTCGGGCTGGTGCGAATATTTCAATGTCCGTATGTAACAAAACCGTTGGTTTGTGACAGACCTTTACGCGTCTCTCGCTCGCTGCGCTCGCTCGAAAGCTATAGCCTAACCTAAAACCGAACCATCTTGCGTTCATTATTCGATATGGTGGAGCCATATTTCGAATTTGCGAAAGTGTCGGATCGGTTGTGAGGTTGGACTAGATTTTTGCGAGCGAGCGGAGCGAGCGAGCAACGGTGACAATTTCCAAGCTATACATATACTTTCTATTGCCTTGCATATATTTCGTGTTATTACCTAATTTTGTCAGCCATTTCGGACATCACATTGCACTGTACTATGTGGAAATAGTACTATTTATGTAAAACTATTCATAAACTGTAAACATTTGTCAGTAGGCAATAGGATAAAGACTTCCGGCTCCTCGGGCTGGTGTGAATATTTCAATGTCCGTATGTGCCAAACCGTTAGATTGTGACACACCTTTACGCGTCCCTCGTTCGCCGTGCTCGCTCGAAAAATGTAGCCTCACCCAAAACCATTCCCCCTTGCGTTCGTTAGACGATATCTAGGCGACTTATTTCGAATTTGGGAACGCGTCGGTTCGATAGTGAGGTTGGACTAAATTTCTACGAGCGAGCGGAGCGAGCGAGCAACGATCACAATTTCCAAGCTATATATATACCTTCTCTGGCCTTGCATATATTTCGTGTTATTACCTAATTTTGTCAGCCATTTCGGACATCACATTGCACTGTACTATGTGGAAATTGTACTATTTATGTAGAAATATTCACAAACTGTAAACTTTTGTCAGTAGGCAATAGGATAAAGACCTCCGGCTCCTCGGGCTGGTGCGTATATTTCAATGTCCGTATGTGCCAAACCGTTGGTTTGTGACACACCTTTATGCGTCCCTCGCTCGCTGCGCTCGCTCGAAAACTCTAGCCTAACCTAAAACCATTCCCTCTTGCATTCGTTATACGGTATGGAGGCGACTTATTTCGGATTTGGGAACGTGTCGGATCGATAGTGAGGTTGGGCTAAATTTTTACGAGCGAGCGGAGCGAGCGAGCAACGATCACAATTTCCAAACTATACATATACCTTATATTGCCTTGCATATATTACGTGTTATTACCTAATTTTGTCATCCATTTCGGACATCACATTGCACTGTACTATGTGGAAATAGTACTATTTATGTAAAACTGTTCATAAACTGTAAAGATTTGTCAGTAGGCAATAGGATGAAGACCTCCGGCTCCTCGGGCTGGTGCGAACATTTCAATGTCCGTATGTGCCAAACCGTTGGATTGTGACACACCGTTACGCGTCCCTTGCTCGCCGTGCTCGCTCGAAAAATGTAGCCTCACCTAAAACCATTCCCTCTTGCATTCGTAATACGATATGGAGGCGACTTATTTCGAATTTGGGAACGCGTCGGATCGGTAGTGAGGTTGGACTAAATTTTTACGAGCGAGCGGAGCGAGCGAGCAACGATCACAATTTCCAAGCTATATATATACCTTCTCTGGCCTTGCATATATTTCGTGTTATTACCTAATTTTGTCAGCCATTTCGGACATCACATTGCACTGTACTATGTGGAAATTGTACTATTTATGTAGAAATATTCACAAACTGTAAACTTTTGTCAGTAGGCAATAGGATAAAGACCTCCGGCTCCTCGGGCTGGTGCGTATATTTCAATGTCCGTATGTGCCAAACCGTTGGTTTGTGACACACCTTTATGCGTCCCTCGCTCGCTGCGCTCGCTCGAAAACTCTAGCCTAACCTAAAACCATTCCCTCTTGCATTCGTTATACGGTATGGAGGCGACTTATTTCGGATTTGGGAACGTGTCGGATCGATAGTGAGGTTGGGCTAAATTTTTACGAGCGAGCGGAGCGAGCGAGCAACGATCACAATTTCCAAACTATACATATACCTTATATTGCCTTGCATATATTACGTGTTATTACCTAATTTTGTCATCCATTTCGGACATCACATTGCACTGTACTATGTGGAAATAGTACTATTTATGTAAAACTGTTCATAAACTGTAAAGATTTGTCAGTAGGCAATAGGATGAAGACCTCCGGCTCCTCGGGCTGGTGCGAACATTTCAATGTCCGTATGTGCCAAACCGTTGGATTGTGACACACCGTTACGCGTCCCTTGCTCGCCGTGCTCGCTCGAAAAATGTAGCCTCACCTAAAACCATTCCCTCTTGCATTCGTAATACGATATGGAGGCGACTTATTTCGAATTTGGGAACGCGTCGGATCGGTAGTGAGGTTGGACTAAATTTTTACGAGCGAGCGGAGCGAGCGAGCAACGATCACAATTTCCAAGCTATATATATACCTTCTCTGGCCTTGCATATATTTCGTGTTATTACCTAATTTTGTCAGCCATTTCGGACATCACATTGCACTGTACTATGTGGAAATTGTACTATTTATGTAGAAATATTCACAAACTGTAAACTTTTGTCAGTAGGCAATAGGATAAAGACCTCCGGCTCCTCGGGCTGGTGCGTATATTTCAATGTCCGTATGTGCCAAACCGTTGGTTTGTGACACACCTTTATGCGTCCCTCGCTCGCTGCGCTCGCTCGAAAACTATAGCCTAACCTAAAACCATTCCCTCTTGCGTTCGTTATACGGTATGGAGGCAACCTATTTCAAATTTGGGAACGCGTCGGATCGGTAGTGAGGTTGGACTAAATTTCTACGAGCGAGAGGAGCGAGCGAGCAACGTTCACAATTTCCAAACTATACATATACCTTATATTGCCTTGCATATATTACGTGTTATAACCTAATTTTGTCATCCATTTCGGACATCACATTGCACTGTACTATGTGGAAATGGTACTATTTATGTAAAACTATTCATAAACTGTAAACATTTGTCAGTAGGCAATAGGATAAAGACTTCCGGCTCCTCTGGCTGGTGTGAATATTTCAATGTCCGTATGTGCCAAACCGTTAGATTGTGACACACCTTTACGCGTCCCTTGTTCGCCGTGCTCGCTCGAAAAATGTAGCCTCACCCAAAACCATTCCCTCTTGCGTTCGTTAGACGATAGCTAGGCGACTTATTTCGAATTTGGGAACGCGTCGGTTCGATAGTGAGGTTGGACTAAATTTCTACGAGCGAGCGGAGCGAGCGAGCAACGATCACAATTTCCAAACTATACATATACCTTATATTGCCTTGCATATATTACGTGTTATTACCTAATTTTGTCAGCCATTTCGGACATCTCATTGCACTGTACTATGTGGAAATAGTACAATTTATGTGAAACTATTGATAAACTGTAATCTTTTGTCAGTAGGCAATAGGATAAAGACCTCCGTCTCCTCGGGCTGGTGCGAATATTTCAATGTCCGTATGTGCCAAACCGTTGGTTTGTGACACACCATTACGCGGCCTCGCTCGCTGCGCTCGCTAGAAAACTATAGCCTCACCTAAAACCATTCCCTCTTGCATTCGTAATACGATATGGAGGCGACTTATTTCGAATTTGGGAACGCGTCGGATCGGTAGTGAGGTTGGACTAAATTTTTACGAGCGAGCGGAGCGAGCGAGCAACGACCACAATTTCCAAGCTATATATATACCTTCTATTGCCTTGCATATATTTCGTGTTATTACCTAATTTTGTCAGCCATTTCGGACATCACATTGCACTGTACTATGTGGAAATTGTACTATTTATGTAAAACTATTCATAAACTGTAAACATTTGTCAGTAGGCAATAGGATAAAGACTTCCGGCTCCTCGGGCTGGTGTGAATATTTCAATGTCCGTATGTGCCAAACCGTTAGATTGTGACACACCTTTACGCGTCCCTTGTTCGCCGTGCTCGCTCGAAAAATGTAGCCTCACCCAAAACCATTCCCTCTTGCGTTCGTTAGACGATATCTAGGCGACTTATTTCGAATTTGGGAACGCGTCGGTTCGATAGTGAGGTTGGACTAAATTTCTACGAGCGAGCGGAGCGAGCGAGCAACGATCACAATTTCCAAACTATACATATACCTTATATTGCCTTGCATATATTACGTGTTATTACCTAATTTTGTCAGCCATTTCGGACATCTCATTTGCACTGTACTATGTGGAAATAGTACAATTTATGTGAAACTATTGATAAACTGTAATCTTTTGTCAGTAGGCAATAGGATAAAGACCTCCGTCTCCTCGGGCTGGTGCGAATATTTCAATGTCCGTATGTGCCAAACCGTTGGTTTGTGACACACCATTACGCGGCCTCGCTCGCTGCGCTCGCTAGAAAACTATAGCCTCACCTAAAACCATTCCCTCTTGCATTCGTAATACGATATGGAGGCGACTTATTTCGAATTTGGGAACGCGTCGGATCGGTAGTGAGGTTGGACTAAATTTTTACGAGCGAGCGGAGCGAGCGAGCAACGATCACAATTTCCAAGCTATATATATACCTTCTATTGCCTTGCATATATTTCGTGTTATTACCTAATTTTGTCAGCCATTTCGGACATCACATTGCACTATACTATGTGGAAATTGTACTATTTATGTAAAACTATTCATAAACTGTAAACATTTGTCAGTAGGCAATAGGATGAAGACCTCCGGCTCCTCGGGCTGGTGCGAACATTTCAATGTCCGTATGTGCCAAACCGTTGGATTGTGACACACCGTTACGCGTTCCTTGCTCGCCGTGCTCGCTCGAAAAATGTAGCCTCACCTAAAACCATTCCCTCTTGCATTCGTTATACGATATGGAGGTGACTTGTTTCTAATTTGGGAACGTGTCGGATCGGTAGTGAGGTTGGACTAAATTTTTACGAGCGAGCGGAGCGAGCGAGCAGCGATCACAATTTCCAAGCTATACATATACCTTATATTGCCTTGCATATATTTCGTGTTATTACCTAAGTTTGTCAGCCATTTCGGACATCACACTGCACTGTACTATGTGGAAATAGTACTATTTATGTAAAACTATTCATAAACTGTAAACATTTGTCAGTAGGCAATAAGATAAAGACTTCCGGCTCCTCGGGCTGGTGTGACTATTTCAATGTCCGTATGTGCCAAACCGTTGGTTTGTGACACACCTTTACGCGTCCCTCGCTCGCTGCGCTCGATCGAAAACTATAGCCTAACCTAAAACCATTCCCTCTTGCATTCGTTATACGATATGCAGGCAAATTATTTCAAATTTGGGAACGCCTCGGATCGGTAGTGAGGTTTGACTAAATTTCTACGAGCGAGCGGAGCGAGCGAGCCACGGTCACAATTTCCAAGCTATACATATACCTTATATTGCCTTGCATATATTTCGTGTTATTACCTAATTTTGTCAGCCATTTCGGACATCACACTGCACTGTACTATGTGGAAATAGTACTATTTATGTAAAACTATTCATAAACTGTAAACATTTGTCAGTAGGCAATAGGATAAAGACTTCCGGCTCCTCGGGCTGGTGTGAATATTTCAATGCCCGTATGTGCCAAACCGTTAGATTGTGACACACCTTTACGCGTCCCTTGTTCGCCGTGCTCGCTCGAAAAATGTAGCCTCACCCAAAACCATTCCCTCTTGCGTTCGTTAGACGATATCTAGGCGACTTATTTCGAATTTGGGAACGCGTCGGTTCGATAGTGAGGTTGGACTAAATTTCTACGAGCGAGCGGAGCGAGCGAGCAACGGTCACAGTTTCCAAGCTATACATATACCTTATATTGCCTTGCATATATTTCGTGTTATTACCTAATTTTGTCAGCAATTTCGGACGACACACTGCACTGTACTATGTGGAAATAGTACTATTTATGTAAAACTATTCATAAACTGTAAACATTTGTCAGTAGGCAATAAGATAAAGACTTCCGGCTCCTCGGGCTGGTGTGAATATTTCAATGTCCGTATGTGCCAAACCGTTGGTTTGTGACACACCTTTACGCGTCCATCGCTCGCTGCGCTCGATCGAAAACTATAGCCTAACCTAAAAGCATTCCCTCTTGCATTCGTTATACGATATGGAGGCTACTAATTTCAAATTTGGGAACGCCTCGGATCGGTAGTGAGGTTGGACTAAATTTCTACGAGCGAGCGGAGCGAGCGAGCAACGATCACAATTTCCAAACTATACATATACCTTATATTGCCTTGCATATATTACGTGTTATTACCTAATTTTGTCAGCCATTTCGGACATCACACTGCACTGTACTATGTGGAAATAGTACTATTTATGTGAAACTATTGATAAACTGTAATCTTTTGTCAGTAGGCAATAGGATAAAGACCTCCGTCTCCTCGGGCTGGTGCGAATATTTCAATGTCCGTATGTGCCAAACCGTTGGTTTGTAACACACCATTACGCGGCCTCGCTCGCTGCGCTCGCTAGAAAACTATAACCTAACCTAAAACCATTCCCTCTTGCGTTTGTTATACGATATGGAGGCGACTTATTTCGGATTTGGGAACGTGTCGGATCGATAGTGAGGTTGGACTAAATTTTTACGAGCGAGCGGAGCGAGCGAGCAACGATCACAATTTCCAAACTATACATATACCTTATATTGCCTTGCATATATTACGTGTTATTACCTAATTTTGTCATCCATTTCGGACATCACATTGCACTGTACTATGTGGAAATAGTACTATTTATGTAAAACTATTCATAAACTGTAAAGATTTGTCAGTAGGCAATAGGATGAAGACCTCCGGCTCCACGGGCTGGTGCGAACATTTCAATGTCCGTATGTGCCAAACCGTTGGATTGTGACACACCGTTACGCGTCCCTTGCTCGCCGTGCTCGCTCGAAAAATGTAGCCTCACCTAAAACCATTCCCTCTTGCATTCGTTATACGATATGGAGGCGACTTATTTCGAATTTGGGAACGCGTCGGATCGGTAGTGAGGTTGGACTAAATTTTTACGAGCGAGCGGAGCGAGCGAGCAACGACCACAATTTCCAAGCTATATATATACCTTCTATTGCCTTGCATATATTTCGTGTTATTACCTAATTTTGTCAGCCATTTCGGACATCACATTGCACTGTACTATGTGGAAATTGTACTATTTATGTAAAACTATTCATAAACTGTAAACATTTGTCAGTAGGCAATAGGATAAAGACTTCCGGCTCCTCGGGCTGGTGTGAATATTTCAATGTCCGTATGTGCCAAACCGTTAGATTGTGACACACCTTTACGCGTCCCTTGTTCGCCGTGCTCGCTCGAAAAATGTAGCCTCACCCAAAACCATTCCCTCTTGCGTTCGTTAGACGATATCTAGGCGACTTATTTCGAATTTGGGAACGCGTCGGTTCGATAGTGAGGTTGGACTAAATTTCTACGAGCGAGCGGAGCGAGCGAGCAACGATCACAATTTCCAAACTATACATATACCTTATATTGCCTTGCATATATTACGTGTTATTACCTAATTTTGTCAGCCATTTCGGACATCTCATTTGCACTGTACTATGTGGAAATAGTACAATTTATGTGAAACTATTGATAAACTGTAATCTTTTGTCAGTAGGCAATAGGATAAAGACCTCCGTCTCCTCGGGCTGGTGCGAATATTTCAATGTCCGTATGTGCCAAACCGTTGGTTTGTGACACACCATTACGCGGCCTCGCTCGCTGCGCTCGCTAGAAAACTATAGCCTCACCTAAAACCATTCCCTCTTGCATTCGTAATACGATATGGAGGCGACTTATTTCGAATTTGGGAACGCGTCGGATCGGTAGTGAGGTTGGACTAAATTTTTACGAGCGAGCGGAGCGAGCGAGCAACGATCACAATTTCCAAGCTATATATATACCTTCTATTGCCTTGCATATATTTCGTGTTATTACCTAATTTTGTCAGCCATTTCGGACATCACATTGCACTATACTATGTGGAAATTGTACTATTTATGTAAAACTATTCATAAACTGTAAACATTTGTCAGTAGGCAATAGGATGAAGACCTCCGGCTCCTCGGGCTGGTGCGAACATTTCAATGTCCGTATGTGCCAAACCGTTGGATTGTGACACACCGTTACGCGTTCCTTGCTCGCCGTGCTCGCTCGAAAAATGTAGCCTCACCTAAAACCATTCCCTCTTGCATTCGTTATACGATATGGAGGTGACTTGTTTCTAATTTGGGAACGTGTCGGATCGGTAGTGAGGTTGGACTAAATTTTTACGAGCGAGCGGAGCGAGCGAGCAGCGATCACAATTTCCAAGCTATACATATACCTTATATTGCCTTGCATATATTTCGTGTTATTACCTAAGTTTGTCAGCCATTTCGGACATCACACTGCACTGTACTATGTGGAAATAGTACTATTTATGTAAAACTATTCATAAACTGTAAACATTTGTCAGTAGGCAATAAGATAAAGACTTCCGGCTCCTCGGGCTGGTGTGACTATTTCAATGTCCGTATGTGCCAAACCGTTGGTTTGTGACACACCTTTACGCGTCCCTCGCTCGCTGCGCTCGATCGAAAACTATAGCCTAACCTAAAACCATTCCCTCTTGCATTCGTTATACGATATGCAGGCAAATTATTTCAAATTTGGGAACGCCTCGGATCGGTAGTGAGGTTTGACTAAATTTCTACGAGCGAGCGGAGCGAGCGAGCCACGGTCACAATTTCCAAGCTATACATATACCTTATATTGCCTTGCATATATTTCGTGTTATTACCTAATTTTGTCAGCCATTTCGGACATCACACTGCACTGTACTATGTGGAAATAGTACTATTTATGTAAAACTATTCATAAACTGTAAACATTTGTCAGTAGGCAATAGGATAAAGACTTCCGGCTCCTCGGGCTGGTGTGAATATTTCAATGCCCGTATGTGCCAAACCGTTAGATTGTGACACACCTTTACGCGTCCCTTGTTCGCCGTGCTCGCTCGAAAAATGTAGCCTCACCCAAAACCATTCCCTCTTGCGTTCGTTAGACGATATCTAGGCGACTTATTTCGAATTTGGGAACGCGTCGGTTCGATAGTGAGGTTGGACTAAATTTCTACGAGCGAGCGGAGCGAGCGAGCAACGGTCACAGTTTCCAAGCTATACATATACCTTATATTGCCTTGCATATATTTCGTGTTATTACCTAATTTTGTCAGCAATTTCGGACGACACACTGCACTGTACTATGTGGAAATAGTACTATTTATGTAAAACTATTCATAAACTGTAAACATTTGTCAGTAGGCAATAAGATAAAGACTTCCGGCTCCTCGGGCTGGTGTGAATATTTCAATGTCCGTATGTGCCAAACCGTTGGTTTGTGACACACCTTTACGCGTCCATCGCTCGCTGCGCTCGATCGAAAACTATAGCCTAACCTAAAAGCATTCCCTCTTGCATTCGTTATACGATATGGAGGCTACTAATTTCAAATTTGGGAACGCCTCGGATCGGTAGTGAGGTTGGACTAAATTTCTACGAGCGAGCGGAGCGAGCGAGCAACGATCACAATTTCCAAACTATACATATACCTTATATTGCCTTGCATATATTACGTGTTATTACCTAATTTTGTCAGCCATTTCGGACATCACACTGCACTGTACTATGTGGAAATAGTACTATTTATGTGAAACTATTGATAAACTGTAATCTTTTGTCAGTAGGCAATAGGATAAAGACCTCCGTCTCCTCGGGCTGGTGCGAATATTTCAATGTCCGTATGTGCCAAACCGTTGGTTTGTAACACACCATTACGCGGCCTCGCTCGCTGCGCTCGCTAGAAAACTATAACCTAACCTAAAACCATTCCCTCTTGCGTTTGTTATACGATATGGAGGCGACTTATTTCGGATTTGGGAACGTGTCGGATCGATAGTGAGGTTGGACTAAATTTTTACGAGCGAGCGGAGCGAGCGAGCAACGATCACAATTTCCAAACTATACATATACCTTATATTGCCTTGCATATATTACGTGTTATTACCTAATTTTGTCATCCATTTCGGACATCACATTGCACTGTACTATGTGGAAATAGTACTATTTATGTAAAACTATTCATAAACTGTAAAGATTTGTCAGTAGGCAATAGGATGAAGACCTCCGGCTCCACGGGCTGGTGCGAACATTTCAATGTCCGTATGTGCCAAACCGTTGGATTGTGACACACCGTTACGCGTCCCTTGCTCGCCGTGCTCGCTCGAAAAATGTAGCCTCACCTAAAACCATTCCCTCTTGCATTCGTTATACGATATGGAGGCGACTTATTTCGAATTTGGGAACGCGTCGGATCGGTAGTGAGGTTGGACTAAATTTTTACGAGCGAGCGGAGCGAGCGGCAACGATCACAATTTCCAAGCTATACATATACCTTATATTGCCTTGCATATATTTCGTGTTATTACCTAATTTTGTCAGCAATTTCGGACGACACACTGCACTGTACTATGTGGAAATAGTACTATTTATGTAAAACTATTCATAAACTGTAAACATTTGTCAGTAGGCAATAAGATAAAGACTTCCGGCTCCTCGGGCTGGCGTGAATATTTCAATGTCCGTATGTGACAAACCGTTGGTTTGTGACACACCTATACGCGTCCCTCGCTCGCTGCGCTCGCTCGAAAACTCTAGCCTGACCTAAAACCATTCCCTCTTGCATTCGTTATACTATATGGAGGCGACTTATTTCGAATTTGGGAACGCGTCGGATCTGTAGTGAGGTTGGACTATATTTCTACGAGCGAGCGGAGCGAGCGAGCAACGGTCACAATTTCCAAGCTATACATATACCTTATATTGCTTTGCATATATTTCGTGTTATTACCTAATTTTGTCAGCCATTTCGGACATCTCATTGCACTGTACTATGTGGAAATAGTACTATTTGTGTGAAACTATTCATAAACTGTAAACATTTGTCAGTAGGCAATAGGATAAAGACTTCCGGCTCCTCGGGCTGGTGTGAATATTTCAATGTCCGTATGTGCCAAACCGTTGGTTTGTGACACACCTTTACGCGTCCCTCGCTCGCTGCGCTCGCTCGAAAACTATAGCCTAACCTAAAACCATTCCCTCTTGCATTCGTTATACGATATGGAGGCAACTAATTTCAAATTTGGGAACGCCTCGGATCGGTAGTGAGGTTGGACTAAATTCCTACGAGCGAGCGGAGTGAGCGAGCAACGGTAACAATTTCCAAGCTATACGTATACCGTATATTGCATTGCATATATTTCGTGTTATTACCTAATTTTGTCAGCCATTTCGGACATCACGTTGCACTGTACTATGTGGAAATAGTACTATTTATGTGAAACTATTGATAAACTGTAAACATTTGTCAGTAGGCAATAGGATGAAGACCTCCGGCTCCTCGGGCTGGTGCGAACATGTCAATGACCGTATGTGCCAAACCGTTGGATTGTGACACACCGTTACGCGTCCCTTGCTCGCCGTGCTCGCTCGAAAAATGTAGCCTCACCTAAAACCATTCCCTCTTGCGTTCGTTATACGACATGGAGGCGACTTATTTCAAATTTGGGAACGCCTCGGTTCGGTAGTGAGGTTGGACTAAATTTCTACGAGCGAGCGGAGCGAGCGAGCAACGGTCACAATTTCCAAGCTATACATATACCGTATATTGCCTTGCATATATTTCGTGTTATTGCCTAATTTTGTCACCCATTTCGGACATCACATTGCAATGTACTGTGTGGAAATAGTACTATTTATGTGAAACTATTGATAAACTGTAAACTTTTGTCAGTAGGCAATAGGATGAAGACCTCCGGCTCCTCGGGCTGGTGCGTACATTTCAATGTCCGTATGTGCCAAACCGTTGGTTTGTGACACACCTGTACGCGTCCCTCGCTCGCTGCGCTCGCTCGAAAACTATAGCCTAACCTAAAACCATTCCCCCTTGCATTCGTTATACGATATGGAGGCAACTTATTTCAAATGTGGGAACGCGTCGGATCGGTAGTGAGGTTGGACTAAATTTCTACGAGCGAGCGGAGCGAGCTAGCAGCGGTCACAATTTCCAAGCTAGACATATACCTTATATTGCCTTGCATATATTTCGTGTTATTACCCAATTTTGTCAGCCATTTCGGTCATCACATTGCACTGTACTATGTGGCAATTGTACTATTTATGTAAAAATATTCACAAACTGTAAACTTTTGTCAGTAGGCAGTAGGATAAAGACCTCCGGCTCCTCGGGCTGGTGCGTATATTTCAATGTCCGTATGTGCCAAACCGTTGGTTTGTGACACACCTGTACGCGTCCCTCGCTCGCTGCGCTCGCTCGAAAACTATAGCCAACCTAAAACCATTCCCTCTTGCATTCGTTATACGATATGGAGGCGACTTATTTCGGATTTGGGAACGTGTCGGATCGATAGTGAGGTTGGGCTAAATTTTTACGAGCGAGCGGAGCGAGCGAGCAACGATCACAATTTCCAAACTATACATATACCTTATATTGCCTTGCATATATTACGTGTTATTACCTAATTTTGTCATCCATTTCGGACATCACATTGAACTGTACTATGTGGAAATAGTACTATTTATGTAAAACTATTCATAAACTGTATAGATTTGTCAGTAGGCAATAGGATGAAGACCTCCGGCTCCTCGGGCTGGTGCGAATATTTCAATGTCCGTATGTGCCAAACCGTTGGTTTGTGACGCACCTTTACGCGTCCCTCGCTCGCTGCGCTCGCTCGAATACTATAGCCTAACCTAAAACTAATCCATCTTGCGTTCATTATTCGATATGGTGGAGCCATATTTCGAATTTGGGAACGCGTCGGATCGGTAGTGACGTTGGACTAAATTTTTACGAGCGAGCGGAGCGAGCGAGCAACGACCACAATTTCCATGCTATATATATACTTTCTATTGCCTTGCATATATTTCGTGTTATTACCTAATTTTGTCAGCCATTTCGGACATCACATTGCACTGTACTATGTGGAAATAGTACTATTTATGTAAAACTATTCGTAAACTGTAAAGATTTGTCAGTAGGCAATAGGATAAAGACCTCCGGCTCCTCGGGCTGGTGCGTATATTTCAATGTCCGTATGTGCCAAACCGTTGGTTTGTGACGCACCTTTACGCGTCCCTCGCTCGCTGCGCTCGCTCGAATACTATAGCCTAACCTAAAACTAATCCATCTTGCGTTCATTATTCGATATGGTGGAGCCATATTTCGAATTTGGGAACGCGTCGGATCGGTAGTGACGTTGGACTAAATTTTTACGAGCGAGCGGAGCGAGCGAGCAACGACCACAATTTCCATGCTATATATATACTTTCTATTGCCTTGCATATATTTCGTGTTATTACCTAATTTTGTCAGCCATTTCGGACATCACATTGCACTGTACTATGTGGAAATAGTACTATTTATGTAAAACTATTCGTAAACTGTAAAGATTTGTCAGTAGGCAATAGGATAAAGACCTCCGGCTCCTCGGGCTGGTGCGTATATTTCAATGTCCGTATGTGCCAAACCGTTGGTTTGTGACACACCTTTATCCGTCCCTCGCTCGCTGCGCTCGCTCGAAAACCATAGCCTAACCTAAAACCATTCCCTCTTGCGTTCGTTATACGGTATGGAGGCAACCTATTTCAAATTTGGGAACGCGTCGGATCGGTAGTGAGGTTGGACTAAATTTCTACGAGCTAGAGGAGCGAGCGAGCAACGTTCACAATTTCCAAACTACACATATACCTTATATTGCCTTGCATATATTACGTGTTATAACCTAATTTTGTCATCCATTTCGGACATCACATTGCACTGTACTATGTGGAAATAGTACTATTTATGTAAAACTATTCATAAACTGTAAACATTTGTCAGTAGGCAATAGGATAAAGACTTCCGGCTCCTCGGGCTGGTGTGCATATTTCAATGTCCGTATGTGCCAAACCGTTAGATTGTGACACACCTTTACGCGTCCCTTGTTCGCCGTGCTCGCTCGAAAAATGTAGCCTCACCCAAAACCATTCCCTCTTGCGTTCGTTAGACGATATCTAGGCGACTTATTTCGAATTTGGGAACGCGTCGGTTCGATAGTGAGGTTGGACTAAATTTCTACGAGCGAGCGGAGCGAGCGAGCAACGGTCACAATTTCCAAGCTATACATATACCTTATATTGCCTTGCATATATTTCGTGTTATTACCTACCTTTGTCAGCCATTTCGGACATCACATTGCACTGTACTATGTGGCAATTGTACTATTTATGTAAAAATATTCACAAACTGTAAACTTTTGTCAGTAGGCAGTAGGATAAAGACCTCCGGCTCCTCGGGCTGGTGCGTATATTTCAATGTCCGTATGTGCCAAACCGTTGGTTTGTGACACACCTTTATGCGTCCCTCGCTCGCTGCGCTCGCTCGAAAACTATAGCCTAACCTAAAACCATTCCCTCTTGCGTTCGTTATACGGTGTGGAGGCAACTTATTTCAATTTTGGGAACGCCTCGGATCGGTAGTGAGGTTAGACTAAATTTCTACGAGCGAGAGGAGCGAGCGAGCAACGGTCACAATTTCCAAGCTATACATATACCTTATATTGCCTTGCATATATTACGTGTTATAACCTAATTTTGTCAGCCATTTCGGACATCACATTGCACTGTACTATGTGGAAATTGTACTATTTATGTAAAACTATTCATAAACTGTAAACATTTGTCAGTAGGCAATAGGATAAAGACTTCCGGCTCCTCTGGCCGGTGTGAATATTTCAACGTCCGTATGTGCCAAACCGTTAGATTGTGACACACCTTTACGCGTCCCTTGTTCTCCGTGCTCGCTCGAAAAATGTAGCCTCACCCAAAACCATTCCCTCTTGCGTTCGTTAGACGATATCTAGGCGACTTATTTCGAATTTGGGAACGCGTCGGTTCGATAGTGAGGTTGGACTAAATTTCTACGAGCGAGCGGAGCGAGCGAGCAACGATCACAATTTCCAAACTATACATATACCTTATATTGCCTTGCATATATTACGTGTTATTACCTAGTTTTGTCGGCCATTTCGGACATCTCATTGCACTGTACTATGTGGAAATAGTACAATTTATGTGAAACTATTGATAAACTGTAAAGATTTGTCAGTAGGCAATAGGATGAGGACCTCCGGCTCCTCGGGCTGGTGCGAACATTTCAATGTCCGTATGTGCCAAACCGTTGGATTGTGACACACCGTTACGCGTCCCTTGCTCGCCGTGCTCGCTCGAAAAACGTAGCCTCACAGAAAACCATTCCCTCTTGCATTCGTTATACGATATGGAGGCGACATATTTCGAATTTGGGAAAGCGTCGGATCGGTAGTGAGGTTGGACTAAATTTTTACGAGCGAGCGGAGCGAGCGAGCAAAGATCACAATTTCCAAGCTATATATATACCTTCTATTGCCTTGCATATATTTCGTGTTATTGCCTAATTTTGTCAGCCATTTCGGACATCAGATTGCACTGTACTATGTGGAAATTGTACTATTTATGTAGAAATATTCACAAACTGTAAACTTTTGTCAGTAGGCAATAGGATAAAGACCTCCGGCTCCTCGGGCTTGTGCGTATATTTCAATGTCCGTATGTGCCAAACCGTTGGTTTGTGACACACCTTTATGCGTCCCTCGCTCGCTGCGCTCGCTCGAAAACTATAGCCTAACCTAAAACCATTCCCTCTTGCATTCGTTATACGATATGGAGGCGACTTATTTCGGATTTGGGAACGTGTCGGATCGATAGTGAGGTTGGGCTAAATTTTTACGAGCGAGCGGAGCGAGCGAGCAACGATCACAATTTCCAAACTATACATATACCTTATATTGCCTTGCATATATTACGTGTTATTACCTAATTTTGTCATCCATTTCGGACATCACATTGAACTGTACTATGTGGAAATAGTACTATTTATGTAAAACTATTCATAAACTGTAAAGATTTGTCAGTAGGCAATAGGATGAAGACCTCCGGCTCCTCGGGCTGGTGCGAACATTTCAATGTCCCTATGTGCCAAACCGTTGGATTGTGACACACCGTTACGCGTCCCTTGCTCGCCGTGCTCACTCGAAAAATGTAGCCTCACCTAAAACCATTCCCTCTTGCGTTCGTTATACGATATGGAGGTGACTTATTTCGAATTTGGGAACGTGTCGGATCGGTAGTGAGGTTGGACTAAATTTCTACGAGCGAGCGGAGCGAGCGAGCAACGGTCACAATTTCCAAGCTATACATATACCTTATATTGCCTTGTATATATTTCGTGTTATTACAGAATTTTGTCACCCATTTCGGACATCTCATTGCACTGTACTATGTGGAAATAGTACTATTTATGTAAAACTATTCATAAACTGTAAACATTTGTCAGTAGGCAATAGGATAAAGACTTCCGGCTCCTCGGGCTGGTGTGAATATTTCAATGTCCGTATGTGCCAAACCGTTGGTTTGTGACACACCTCTACGCGTCCCTCGCTCGCTGCCGTCGCTCGAAAACTATAGCCTAACCTAAAACCATTCCCTCTTGCATTCGTTATACGATATGGTGGCGACTTATTTCGAATTTGGGAACGCTTCGGATCGGTAGTGACGTTGGACTAAATTTCTACGAGCGAGCGGAGCGAGCGAGCAACGGTCACAATTTCCAAGCTATACATATACCTTATATTGCCTTGCATATATTTCGTGTTATTACCTAATTTTGTCACCCATTTCGGACATCTCATTGCACTGTACTATGTGGAAATAGTACTATTTATGTAAAACTATTCATAAACTGTAAACACTTGTCAGTAGGCAATAGGATAAAGACTTCCGGCTCCTCGGGCTGGTGTGAATATTTCAATGTCCGTATGTGCCAAACCGTTGGTTTGTGTCACACCTTTACGCGACCCTCGCTCGCTGCGCTCGATCGATAACTATAGCCTAACCTGAAACCATTCCCTCTTGCAATCGTTATACGATATGGAGGCAACTTATTTCAAATTTGGGAACGCCTCGCTTCGGTAGTGAGGTTGGACTAAATTTCTACGAGCGAGCGGAGCGAGCGAGCAACGATCACAATTTCCAAGCTATACATATACCTTATATTGCCTTGCATATATTTCGTGATATTACCTAAGTTTGTCAGCCATTTCGGACATCACACTGCACTGTACTATGTGGAAATAGTACTATTTATGCAAAACTATTCATAAACTGTAAACATTTGTCAGTAGGCAATAAGATAAAGACTTCCGGCTCCTCGGGCTGGTGTGAATATTTCAATGTCCGTATGTGCCAAACTGTTGGTTTGTGACACACCTTTACGCGTCCATCGCTCGCTGCGCTCGATCGAAAACTATAGCCTAACCTAAAACCATTCCCTCTTGCATTCGTTATACGATATGGAGGCAACTAATTTCAAATTTGGGAACGCCTCGGATCGGTAGTGAGGTTGGACTAAATTTCTACGAGCGAGCGGAGTGAGCGAGCAACGGTCACAATTTCCAAGCTATACGTATACCGTATATTGCATTGCATATATTTCGTGTTATTACCTAATTTTGTCAGCCATTTCGGACATCACATTGCACTGTACTATGTGGAAATAGTACTATTTATGTGAAACTATTGATAAACTGTAAACTTTTGTCAGTAGGCAATAGGATGAAGACCTCCGGCTCCTCGGGCTGGTGCGAACATGTCAATGACCGAAGGTGCCAAACCATTGGATTGTGACACACCGTTACGCGTCCCTTGCTCGCCGTGCTCGCTCGAAAAATGTAGCCTCACCTAAAACCATTCCCTCTTGCGTTCGTTATACGATATGGAGGCGACTTATTTCAAATTTGGGAACGCCTCGGTTCGGTAGTGAGGTTGGACTAAATTTCTACGAGCGAGCGGAGCGAGCGAGCAACGGTCACAATTTCCAAGCTATACGTATACCGTATATTGCCTTGCATATATTTCGTGTTATTGCCTAATTTTGTCACCCATTCCGGACAGCACATTGCAATGTACTGTGTGGAAATAGTACTATTTATGTGAAACTATTGATAAACTGTAAACTTTTGTCAGTAGGCAATAGGATGAAGACCTCCGGCTCCTCGGGCTGGTGCGAACATGTCAATGTCCCTATGTGCCAAACCGTTGGATTGTGACACACCGTTACGCGTCCCTTGCTCGCCGTGCTCGCTCGAAAAATGTAGCCTCACCTAAAACCATTCCCTCTTGCGTTCGTTATACGATATGGAGGTGACTTATTTCGAATTTGGGAACGTGTCGGATCGGTAGTGAGGTTGGACTAAATTTCTACGAGCGAGCGGAGCGAGCGAGCAACGGTCACAATTTCCAAGCTATACATATACCTTATATTGCCTTGTATATATTTCGTGTTATTACAGAATTTTGTCACCCATTTCGGACATCTCATTGCACTGTACTATGTGGAAATAGTACTATTTATGTAAAACTATTCATAAACTGTAAACATTTGTCAGTAGGCAATAGGATAAAGACTTCCGGCTCCTCGGGCTGGTGTGAATATTTCAATGTCCGTATGTGCCAAACCGTTGGTTTGTGACACACCTTTACGCGTCCCTCGCTCGCTGCGGTCGCTCGAAAACTATAGCCTAACCTAAAACCATTCCCTCTTGCATTCGTTATACGATATGGTGGCGACTTATTTCGAATTTGGGAACGCGTCGGATCGGTAGTGACGTTGGACTAAATTTCTACGAGCGAGCGGAGCGAGCGAGCGACGGTCACAATTTCCAAGCTATACATATACCTTATATTGCCTTGCATATATTTCGTGTTATTACCTAATTTTGTCACCCATTTCGGACATCTCATTGCACTGTACTATGTGGAAATAGTACTATTTATGTAAAACTATTCATAAACTGTAAACATTTGTCAGTAGGCAATAGGATAAAGACTTCCGGCTCCTCGGGCTGGTGTGAATATTTCAATGTCCGTATGTGCCAAACCGTTGGTTTGTGTCACACCTTTACGCGACCCTCGCTCGCTGCGCTCGATCGATAACTTTAGCCTAACCTGAAACCATTCCCTCTTGCATTCGTTATACGATATGGAGGCAACTTATTTCAAATTTGGGAACGCCTCGGTTCGGTAGTGAGGTTGGACTAAATTTCTACGAGCGAGCGGAGCGAGCGAGCAACGATCACAATTTCCAAGCTATACATATACCTTACATTGCCTTGCATATATTTCGTGATATTACCTAAGTTTGTCAGCCATTTCGGATATCACACTGCACTGTACTATGTGGAAATAGTACTATTTATGTAAAACTATTCATAAACTGCAAACATTTGTCAGTAGGCAATAAGATAAAGACTTCCGGCTCCTCGGGCTGGTGTGACTATTTCAATGTCCGTGTGTGCCAAACCGTTGGTTTGTGACACACCTTTACGCGTCCCTCGCTCGCCGCGCTCGATCGAAAACTATAGCCTAACCTAAAACCATTCCCTCTTGCATTCGTTATACGATATGGAGGCAACTAATTTCAAATTTGGGAACGCCTCGGATCGGTAGTGAGGTTGGACTAAATTTCTACGAGCGAGCGGAGCGAGCGAGCAACGGTCACAATTTCCAAGCTATACATATACCTTATATTGCCTTGTATATATTTCGTGTTATTACAGAATTTTCTCACCCATTTCGGACATCTCATTGCACTGTACTATGTGAAAATAGTACTATTTATGTAAAACTATTCATAAACTGTAAACATTTGTCAGTAGGCAATAGGATAAAGACTTCCGGCTCCTCGGGCTGGTGTGAATATTTCAATGTCCGTATGTGCCAAACCGTTGGTTTGTGACACACCTTTACGCGTCCCCCGCTCGCTGCGCTCGCTCGAAAACTATAGCCTAACCTAAAACCATTCCCTCTTGCATTCGTTATACGATATGGTGGCGACTTATTTCGAATTTGGGAACGCGTCGGATCGGTAGTGACGTTGGACTAAATTTCTACGAGCGAGCGGAGCGAGCGAGCAACGGTCACAATTTCCAAGCTATACATATACCTTATATTGCCTTGCATATATTTCGTGCTATTACCTAATTTTGTCACCCATTTCGGACATCTCATTGCACTGTACTATGTGGAAATAGTACTATTTATGTAAAACTATTCATAAACTGTAAACACTTGTCAGTAGGCAATAGGATAAGGACTTCCGGCTCCTCGGGCTGGTGTGAATATTTCAATGTCCGTATGTGCCAAACCGTTAGATTGTGACACACCGTTACGCGTCCCTTGCTCGCCGTGCTCGCTCGAAAAATGTAGCCTCACCTAAAACCATTCCCTCTTGCGTTCGTTATACGATATGGAGGCGACTTATTTCAAATTTGGGAACGTCTCGGTTCGGTAGTGAGGTTGGACTAAATTTCTACGAGCGAGCGGAGCGAGCGAGCAACGGTCACAATTTCCAAGCTATACATATACCGTATATTGCCTTGCATATATTTCGTGTTATTGCCTAATTTTGTCACCCATTTCGGACATCACATTGCAATGTACTGTGTGGAAATAGTACTATTTAAGTGAAACTATTGATAAACTGTAAACTTTTGTCAGTAGGCAATAGGATGAAGACCTCCGGCTCCTCGGGCTGGTGCGAACATGTCAATGTCCCTATGTGCCAAACCGTTGGATTGTGACACACCGTTACGCGTCCCTTGCTCACCGTGCTCGCTCGAAAAATGTAGCCTCACCTAAAACCATTCCCTCTTGCGTTCGTTATACGATATGGAGGTGACTTATTTCGAATTTGGGAACGTGTCGGATCGGTAGTGAGGTTGGACTAAATTTCTACGAGCGAGCGGAGCGAGCGAGCAACGGTCACAATTTCCAAGCTATACATATACCTTATATTGCCTTGTATATATTTCGTGTTATTACAGAATTTTCTCACCCATTTCGGACATCTCATTGCACTGTACTATGTGAAAATAGTACTATTTATGTAAAACTATTCATAAACTGTAAACATTTGTCAGTAGGCAATAGGATAAAGACTTCCGGCTCCTCGGGCTGGTGTGAATATTTCAATGTCCGTATGTGCCAAACCGTTGGTTTGTGACACACCTTTACGCGTCCCCCGCTCGCTGCGCTCGCTCGAAAACTATAGCCTAACCTAAAACCATTCCCTCTTGCATTCGTTATACGATATGGTGGCGACTTATTTCGAATTTGGGAACGCGTCGGATCGGTAGTGACGTTGGACTAAATTTCTACGAGCGAGCGGAGCGAGCGAGCAACGGTCACAATTTCGAAGCTATACATATACCTTATATTGCCTTGCACATATTTCGTGCTATTACCTAATTTTGTCACCCATTTCGGACATCTCATTCCACTGTACTATGTGGAAATAGTACTATTTATGTAAAACTATTCATAAACTGTAAACACTTGTCAGTAGGCAATAGGATAAGGACTTCCGGCTCCTCGGGCTGGTGTGAATATTTCAATGTCCGTATGAGCCAAACCGTTAGATTGTGACACACCTTTACGCGTCCCTTGTTCGCCGTGCTCGCTCGAAAAATGTAGCCTCACCCAAAACCATTCCCTCTTGCGTTCGTTAGACGATATCTAGGCGACTTATTTCGAATTTGGGAACGCGTCGGTTCGATAGTGAGGTTGGACTAAATTTCTACGAGCGAGCGGAGCGAGCGAGCACCGATCACAATTTCCAAACTATACATATACCTTATATTGCCTTGCATATATTACGTGTTATTACCTAATTTTGTCAGCCATTTCGGACATCTCATTACACTGTACTATGTGGAAATAGTACAATTTATGTGAAACTATTGATAAACTGTAATCTTTTGTCAGTAGGCAATAGGATAAAGACCTCCGTCTCCTCGGGCTGGTGCGAATATTTCAATGTCCGTATGTGCCAAACCGTTGGTTTGTGGCACACCATTACGCGGCCTCGCTCGCTGCGCTCGCTAGAAAACTATAGCCTAACCTAAAACCATTCCCTCTTGCGTTTGTTATACGATATGGAGGCGACTTATTTCAAATTTGGGAACGCGACGTATCGGTAGTGAGGTTGGACTAAATTTCTACGAGCGAGCGGAGCGAGCGAGCAACGGTCACAATTTCCAAGCTATACATATACATTATATTGCCTTGCATATATTACGTGTTATTACCTAATTTTGTCATCCATTTCGGACATCACATTGCACTGTACTATGTGGAAATAGAACTATTTATGTAAAACTATTCATAAACTGTAAAGATTTGTCAGTAGGCAATAGGATGAAGACCTCCGGCTCCTCGGGCTGGTGCGAACATTTCAATGTCCGTATGTGCCAAACCGTTGGATTGTGACACACCGTTACGCGTCCCTTGCTCGCCGTGCTCGCTCGAAAAATGTAGCCTCACCTAAAACCATTCCCTCTTGCATTCGTTATACGACATGGAGGCGACTTATTTCGAATTTGGGAACGCGTCGGATCGGTAGTGAGGTTGGACTAAATTTTTACGAGCGAGCGGAGCGAGCGAGCAACGATCACAATTTCCAAGCTATATTTATACCTTCTATTGGCTTGCATATATTTCGTGTTATTACCTAATTTTGTCAGCCATTTCGGACATCACATTGCACTGTACTATGTGGAAATTGTACTATTTATGTAGAAATATTCACAAACTGTAAACTTTTGTCAGTAGGCAATAGGATAAAGACCTCCGGCTCCTCGGGCTGGTGCGTATATTTCAATGTCCGTATGTGCCAAACCGTTTGTATGTGACACACCTTTATGCGTCCCTCGCTCGCTGCGCTCGCTCGAAAACTATAGCCTAACCTAAAACCATTCCCTGTTGCGTTCGTTATACGGTATGGAGGCAACCTATTTCAAATTTGGGAACGCGTGGGATCGGTAGTGAGGTTGGACTAAATTTCTACGAGCGAGAGGAGCGAGCGAGCAACGTTCACAATTTCCAAGCTATACATATACCTTATATTGCCTTGCATATATTACGTGTTATAACCTAATTTTGTCATCCATTTCGGACATCACATTGCACTGTACTATGTGGAAATAGTACTATTTATGTAAAACTATTCATAAACTGTAAACATTTGTCAGTAGGCAATAGGATAAAGACTTCCGGCACCTCGGGCTGGTGTGAATATTTCAATGTCCGTTTGTGCCAAACCGTTAGATTGTGACACACCTTTACGCGTCCCTTGTTCGCCGTGCTCGCTCGAAAAATGTAGCCTCACCCAAAACCATTCCCTCTTGCGTTCGTTAGACGATATCTAGGCGACTTATTTCGAATTTGGGAACGCGTCGGCTCGATAGTGAGGTTGGACTAAATTTCTACGAGCGAGCGGAGCGAGCGAGCAACGGTCACAGTTTCCAAGCTATACATATACCTTATATTGCCCTGCATATATTTCGTGTTATTACCTACCTTTGTCAGCCATTTCGGACATCACATTGCACTGTACTATGTGGAAATAGTACTATTTATGTGAAACTATTGATAAACTGTAAACTTTTGTCAGTAGGCAATAGGATGAAGACCTCCGGCTCCTCGGGCTGGTGCGAACATTTCAATGTCCGTATGTGCCAAACCGTTGGATTGTGACACACCGTTACGCGTCCCTTGCTCGCCGTGCTCGCTCGAAAAATGTAGCCTCACCTAAAACCATTCCCTCTTGCATTCGTTATACGATATGGTGGCAACTTATTTCAAATTTGGGAACGCGTCGGATCGGTAGTGAGTTTGGACTAAATTTCTACGAGCGAGCGGAGCGAGCGAGCAACGGTCACAATTTCCAAGCTATACATATACCTTATATTGCCTTGCATATATTTCGTGTTATTGCCTAATTTTGTCACCCATTTCGGACATCACATTGCACTGTACTGTGTGGAAATAGTACTATTTATGTGAAACTATTGATAAACTGTAAACTTTTCTCAGATGGCAATAGGATGAAGACCTCCGGCTCCTCGGGCTGGTGCGAACATGTCAATGTCCCTATGTGCCAAACCGTTGGATTGTGACACACCGTTACGCGTCCCTTGCTCGCCGTGCTCGCTCGAAAAATGTAGCCTCACCTAAAACCATTCCCTCTTGCGTTCGTTATACGATATGGAGGTGACTTATTTCGAATTTGGGAACGTGTCGGATCGGTAGTGAGGTTGGACTAAATTTCTACGAGCGAGCGGAGCGAGCGAGCAACGGTCACAATTACCAAGCTATACATATACCTTATATTGCCTTGTATATATTTCGTGTTATTACAGAATTTTCTCACCCATTTCGGACATCTCATTGCACTGTACTATGTGGAAATAGTACTATTTATGTAAAACTATTCATAAACTGTAAACATTTGTCAGTTGGCAATAGGATAAAGACTTCCGTCTCCTCGGGCTGGTGCGAACATGTCAATGTCCGTATGTGCCAAACCGTTGGTTTGTGACACACCCTTACGCGTCACTTGCTCGCCGTGCTCGCTCGAAAAATGTAGCCTCACCTAAAACCATTCCCTCCTGCGTTCGTTATACGATATGGAGGTGACTTATTTCGAATTTGGGAACGTGTCGGATCGGTAGTGAGGTTGGACTAAATTTTTACGAGCGAGCGGAGCGAGCGAGCAACGATCACAATTTCCAAGCTATACCTATACCTTATATTGCCATGCATATATTTCGTGTTATTACCTAATTTTGTCACCCATTTCGGACATCTCATTGCACTGTACTATGTGGAAATAGTACTATTTATGTAAAACTATTCATAAACTGTAAACATTTGTCAGTAGGCAATAGGATGAAGACCTCCGGCTCCTCGGGCTGGTGCGAACATGTCAATGTCCGTATGTGCCAAACCGTTGGATTGTGACACACCGTTACGCGTCCCTTGCTCGCCGTGCTCGCTCGAAAAATGTAGCCTCACCTAAAACCATTCCCTCTTGCGTTCGTTATACGATATGGAGGCGACTTATTTCGAATTTGGGAACGTGTCGGATCGGTAGTGAGGTGGGACTAAATTTCTACGATCGAGCGGAGCGAGCGAGCAACGGTCACAATTTCCAAGCTATACGTATACCTTATATTGCCTTGCATATATTTCGTGTTATTACCTAATTTTGTCAGCAATTTCGGACGACACACTGCACTGTACTATGTGGAAATAGTACTATTTATGTAAAACTATTCATAAACTGTAAACATTTGTCAGTAGGCAATAAGATAAAGACTTCCGGCTCCTCGGGCTGGCGTGAATATTTCAATGTCCGTATGTGCCAAACCGTTGGATTGTGACACACCGTTACGTGTCCCTTGCTCGCCGTGCTCGCTCGAAAAATGTAGCCTCACCTAAAACCATTCCCTCTTGCATTCGTTATACGATATGGAGGCGACTTATTTCGAATTTGGGAACGCGTCGGATCTGTAGTGAGGTTGGACTATATTTCTACGAGCGAGCGGAGCGAGCGAGCAACGGTCACAATTTCCAAGCTATACATATACCTTATATTGCTTTGCATATATTTCGTGTTATTACCTAATTTTGTCAGCCATTTCGGACATCTCATTGCACTGTACTATGTGGAAATAGTACTATTTGTGCGAAACTATTCATAAACTGTAAACATTTGTCAGTAGGCAATAGGATAAAGACTTCCGGCTCCTCGGGCTGGTGTGAATATTTCAATGTCCGTATGTGCCAAACCGTTGGTTTGTGACACACCTTTACGCGTCCCTTGCTCGCCGTGCTCGCTCGAAAAATGTAGCCTCACCTAAAACCATTCCCTCTTGCGTTCGTTATACGATATGGAGGCGACTTATTTCAAATTTGGGAACGCCTCGGTTCGGTAGTGAGGTTGGACTAAATTTCTACGAGCGAGCGGAGCGAGCGAGCAACGGTCACAATTTCCAAGCTATACGTATACCGTATATTGCCTTGCATATATTTCGTGTTATTGCCTAATTTTGTCACCCATTTCGGACATCACATTGCAATGTACTGTGTGGAAATAGTACTATTTATGTGAAACTATTGATAAACTGTAAACTTTTGTCAGAAGGCAATAGGATGAAGACCTCCGGCTCCTCGGGCTGGTGCGAACATGTCAATGTCCCTATGTGCCAAACCGTTGGATTGTGACACACCTTTACGCGTCCATCGCTCGCTGCGCTCGATCGAAAACTATAGCCTAACCTAAAACCATTCCCTCTTGCATTCGTTATACGATATGGAGGCAACTTATTTCAAATTTGGGAACGCCTCGGATCGGTAGTGACGTTGGACTAAACTTCTACGAGAGAGCGGAGCGAGCGAGCAACGGTCACAATTTCCAAGCTATACCTATACCTTATATTGCCTTGCATATATTCCGTGTTATTGCCTAATTTTGTCACCCATTTCGGAAATCTCATTGCACTGTACTATGTGGAAATAGTACTATTTATGTAAAACTATTCATAAACTGTAAACATTTGTCAGTAGGCAATAGGATGAAGACCTCCGGCTCTTCGGGCTGGTGCGAACATGTCAATGTCCGTATGTGCCAAACCGTTGGATTGTGACACACCGTTACGCGTCCCTTGCTCGCCGTGCTCGCTCGAAAAATGTAGCCTCACCTAAAACCATTCCCTCTTGCGTTCGTTATACGATATGGAGGCGACTTATTTCGAATTTGGGAACGTGTCGGATCGGTAGTGAGGTTGGACTAAATTTTTACGAGCGAGCGGAGCGAACGAGCAACGATCACAATTTCCGAGTTATACATATACCTTATATTGCCTTGCATATATTTCGTGTTATTACCTAATTATGTCAGCCATTTCGGACATCACATTGCAATGTACTGTGTGGAAATAGTACTATTTATGTGAAACTATTGATAAACTGTAAACTTTTGTCAGTAGGCAATAGGATGAAGACGTCCGGCTCCTCGGGCTGGTGCGAACATGTCAATGTCCGTATGTGCCAAACCGTTGGTTGGTGACACACCCTTACGCGTCCCTTGCTCGCCGTGCTCGCTCGAAAAATGTAGCCTCACCTAAAACCATTCCCTCCTGCGTTCGTTATACGATATGGAGGTGACTTATTTCGAATTTGGGAACGTGTCGGATCGGTAGTGAGGTTGGACTAAATTTTTACGAGCGAGCGGAGCGAGCGAGCAACGATCACAATTTCCAAGCTATACCTATACCTTATATTGCCTTGCATATATTTCGTGTTATTACCTAATTTTGTCACCCATTTCGGACATCTCATTGCACTGTACTATGTGGAAATAGTACTATTTATGTAAAACTATTCATAAACTGTAAACATTTGTCAGTAGGCAATAGGATGAATACCTCCGGCTCCTCGGGCTGGTGCGAACATGTCAATGTCCGTATGTGCCAAACCGTTGGATTGTGACACACCGTTACGCGTCCCTTGCTCGCCGTGCTCGCTCGAAAAATGTAGCCTCACCTAAAACCATTCCCTCTTGCGTTCGTTATACGATATGGAGGCGACTTATTTCGAATTTGGGAACGTGTCGAATCGGTAGTGAGGTGGGACTAAATTTCTACGAGCGAGCGGAGCGAGCGAGCAACGGTCACAATTTCCAAGCTATACGTATACCGTATATTGCATTGCATATATTTCGTGTTATTACCTAATTTTGTCAGCCATTTCGGACATCACAATGCACTGTACTATGTGGAAATAGTACTATTTATGTGAAACTATTGATAAACTGTAAACTTTTGTCAGTAGGCAATAGGATGAAGACCTCCGGCTCCTCGGGCTGGTGCGAACATGTCAATGTCCGTATGTGCCAAACCGTTGGATTGTGACACACCTTTACGCGTCCCTTGCTCGCCGTGCTCGCTCGAAAAATGTAGCCTCACCTAAAACCATTCCCTCTTGCATTCGTTATACGATATGGAGGCGACTTATTTCGAATTTCGGAACGCGTCGGATCGGTAGTGAGGTTAGACTAAATTTCTACGAGCGAGCGGAGCGAGCGAGCAACGGTCACAATTTCCAAGCTATACGTATACCGTATATTGCATTGCATATATTTCGTGTTATTACCTAATTTTGTCAGCCATTTCGGACATCACATTGCACTGTACTATGTGGAAATAGTACTATTTATGTAAAACTATTCATAAACTGTAAACATTTGTCAGTAGGCAATAGGATAAAGACTTCCCGCTCCTCGGGCTGGTGTGAATATTTCAATGTCCGTATGTGCCAAACCGTTGGTTTGTGACACACCTTTACGCGTCCCTCGCTCGCTGCGCTCGCTCGAAAACTATAGCCTAACCTAAAACCATTCCCTCTTGCATTCGTTATACGATATGGAGGCAACTTATTTCAAATTTGGGAACGCCTCGGTTCGGTAGTGAGGTTAGACTAAATTTCTACGAGCGAGCGGAGCGAGCGAGCAACGGTCACAATTTCCAAGCTATACGTATACCGTATATTGCATTGCATATATTTCGTGTTATTACCTAATTTTGTCAGCCATTTCGGACATCACATTGCACTGTACTATGTGGAAATAGTACTATTTATGTGAAACTATTGATAAACTGTTAACTTTTGTCAGTAGGCAATAGGATGAAGACCTCCGGCTCCTCGGGCTGGTGCGAACATGTCAATGTCCGTATGTGCCAAACCGTTGGATTGTGACACACCGTTACGCGTCCCTTGCTCGCCGTGCTCGCTCGAAAAATGTAGCCTCACCTAAAACCACTCCCTCTTGCGTTCGTTATACGATATGGAGGTGACTTATTTCGAATTTGGGAACGCATCTGATCGGTAGTGAGGTTGGACTAAATTTCTACGAGCGAGCGGAGCGAGCGAGCAACGGTCACAATTTCCAAGCTATACATATACCTTATATTGCCTTGCATATATTTCGTGTTATTACCTAATTTTGTCACCCATTTCGGACATCTCATTGCACTGTACTATGTGGAAATAGTACTATTTATGTAAAACTATTCATAAACTGTAAACATTTGTCAGTAGGCAATAGGATAAGGACTTCCGGCTCCTCGGGCTGGTGTGAATATTTCAATGTCCGTATGTGCCAAACCGTTGGTTTGTGACACACCTTTACGCGTCCCTCGCTCGCTGCGCTCGATCGAAAACTATAGCCTAACCTAAAACCATTCCCTCTTGCATTCGTTATACGATATGGTGGCGACTTATTTCGAATTTGGGAACGCGTCGGATCGGTAGTGACGTTGGACTAAATTTTCACGAGCGAGCGGAGCGAGCGAGCAACGGTCACAATTACCAAGCTATACATATACCTTATATTGCCTTGTATATATTTCGTGTTATTACAGAATTTTCTCACCCATTTCGGACATCTCATTGCACTGTACTATGTGGAAATAGTACTATTTATGTAAAACTATTCATAAACTGTAAACATTTGTCAGTAGGCAATAGGATAAAGACTTCCGTCTCCTCGGGCTGGTGCGAACATGTCAATGTCCGTATGTGCCAAACCGTTGGTTTGTGACACACCCTTACGCGTCACTTGCTCGCCGTGCTCGCTCGAAAAATGTAGCCTCACCTAAAACCATTCCCTCCTGCGTTCGTTATACGATATGGAGGTGACTTATTTCGAATTTGGGAACGTGTCGGATCGGTAGTGAGGTGGGACTAAATTTCTACGATCGAGCGGAGCGAGCGAGCAACGGTCACAATTTCCAAGCTATACATATACCTTATATTGCTTTGCATATATTTCGTGTTATTACCTAATTTTGTCAGCCATTTCGGACATCTCATTGCACTGTACTATGTGGAAATAGTACTATTTGTGCGAAACTATTCATAAACTGTAAACATTTGTCAGTAGGCAATAGGATAAAGACTTCCGGCTCCTCGGGCTGGTGTGAATATTTCAATGTCCGTGTGTGCCAAACCGTTGGTTTGTGACACACCTTTACGCGTCCCTTGCTCGCCGTGCTCGCTCGAAAAATGTAGGCTCACCTAAAACCATTCCCTCTTGCGTTCGTTATACGATATGGAGGCGACTTATTTCAAATTTGGGAACGCCTCGGTTCGGTAGTGAGGTTGGACTAAATTTCTACGAGCGAGCGGAGCGAGCGAGCAACGGTCACAATTTCCAAGCTATACGTATACCGTATATTGCCTTGCATATATTTCGTGTTATTGCCTAATTTTGTCACCCATTTCGGACATCACATTGCAATGTACTGTGTGGAAATAGTACTATTTATGTGAAACTATTGATAAACTGTAAACTTTTGTCAGAAGGCAATAGGATGAAGACCTCCGGCTCCTCGGGCTGGTGCGAACATGTCAATGTCCCTATGTGCCAAACCGTTGGATTGTGACACACCTTTACGCGTCCATCGCTCGCTGCGCTCGATCGAAAACTATAGCCTAACCTAAAACCATTCCCTCTTGCATTCGTTATACGATATGGAGGCAACTTATTTCAAATTTGGGAACGCCTCGGATCGGTAGTGACGTTGGACTAAACTTCTACGAGAGAGCGGAGCGAGCGAGCAACGGTCACAATTTCCAAGCTATACCTATACCTTATATTGCCTTGCATATATTCCGTGTTATTACCTAATTTTGTCACCCATTTCGGACATCTCATTGCACTGTACTATGTGGAAATAGTACTATTTATGTAAAACTATTCATAAACTGTAAACATTTGTCAGTAGGCAATAGGATGAAGACCTCCGGCTCTTCGGGCTGGTGCGAACATGTCAATGTCCGTATGTGCCAAACCGTTGGATTGTGACACACCGTTACGCGTCCCTTGCTCGCCGTGCTCGCTCGAAAAATGTAGCCTCACCTAAAACCATTCCCTCTTGCGTTCGTTATACGATATGGAGGCGACTTATTTCGAATTTGGGAACGTGTCGGATCGGTAGTGAGGTTGGACTAAATTTTTACGAGCGAGCGGAGCGAACGAGCAACGATCACAATTTCCGAGTTATACATATACCTTATATTGCCTTGCATATATTTCGTGTTATTACCTAATTATGTCAGCCATTTCGGACATCACATTGCAATGTACTGTGTGGAAATAGTACTATTTATGTGAAACTATTGATAAACTGTAAACTTTTGTCAGTAGGCAATAGGATGAAGACCTCCGGCTCCTCGGGCTGGTGCGAACATGTCAATGTCCGTATGTGCCAAACCGTTGGATTGTGACACACCTTTACGCGTCCCTTGCTCGCCGTGCTCGCTCGAAAAATGTAGCCTCACCTAAAACCATTCCCTCTTGCATTCGTTATACGATATGGAGGCGACTTATTTCGAATTTCGGAACGCGTCGGATCGGTAGTGAGGTTAGACTAAATTTCTACGAGCGAGCGGAGCGAGCGAGCAACGGTCACAATTTCCAAGCTATACGTATACCGTATATTGCATTGCATATATTTCGTGTTATTACCTAATTTTGTCAGCCATTTCGGACATCACATTGCACTGTACTATGTGGAAATAGTACTATTTATGTAAAACTATTCATAAACTGTAAACATTTGTCAGTAGGCAATAGGATAAAGACTTCCCGCTCCTCGGGCTGGTGTGAATATTTCAATGTCCGTATGTGCCAAACCGTTGGTTTGTGACACACCTTTACGCGTCCCTCGCTCGCTGCGCTCGCTCGAAAACTATAGCCTAACCTAAAACCATTCCCTCTTGCATTCGTTATACGATATGGAGGCAACTTATTTCAAATTTGGGAACGCCTCGGTTCGGTAGTGAGGTTCGACTAAATTTCTACGAGCGAGCGGAGCGAGCGAGCAACGGTCACAATTTCCAAGCTATACGTATACCGTATATTGCATTGCATATATTTCGTGTTATTACCTAATTTTGTCAGCCATTTCGGACATCACATTGCACTGTACTATGTGGAAATAGTACTATTTATGTGAAACTATTGATAAACTGTTAACTTTTGTCAGTAGGCAATAGGATGAAGACCTCCGGCTCCTCGGGCTGGTGCGAACATGTCAATGTCCGTATGTGCCAAACCGTTGGATTGTGACACACCGTTACGCGTCCCTTGCTCGCCGTGCTCGCTCGAAAAATGTAGCCTCACCTAAAACCACTCCCTCTTGCGTTCGTTATACGATATGGAGGTGACTTATTTCGAATTTGGGAACGCATCTGATCGGTAGTGAGGTTGGACTAAATTTCTACGAGCGAGCGGAGCGAGCGAGCAACGGTCACAATTTCCAAGCTATACATATACCTTATATTGCCTTGCATATATTTCGTGTTATTACCTAATTTTGTCACCCATTTCGGACATCTCATTGCACTGTACTATGTGGAAATAGTACTATTTATGTAAAACTATTCATAAACTGTAAACATTTGTCAGTAGGCAATAGGATAAGGACTTCCGGCTCCTCGGGCTGGTGTGAATATTTCAATGTCCGTATGTGCCAAACCGTTGGTTTGTGACACACCTTTACGCGTCCCTCGCTCGCTGCGCTCGATCGAAAACTATAGCCTAACCTAAAACCATTCCCTCTTGCATTCGTTATACGATATGGTGGCGACTTATTTCGAATTTGGGAACGCGTCGGATCGGTAGTGACGTTGGACTAAATTTTCACGAGCGAGCGGAGCGAGCGAGCAACGGTCACAATTTCCAAGCTATACATATACCTTATATTGCCTTGCATATATTTCGTGTTATTACCTAATTTTGTCACACATTTCGGACATCTCATTGCACTGTACTATGTCGAAATAGTACTATTTATGTAAAACTATTCATAAACTGTAAACATTTGTCAGTAGGCAATAGGATAAAGACTTCCCGCTCCTCGGGCTGGTGTGAATATTTCAATGTCCGTATGTGCCAAACCGTTGGTTTGTGACACACCTTTACGCGTCCATCGCTCGCTGCGCTCGATCGAAAACTATAGCCTAACCTAAAACCATTCCCTCTTGCATTCGTTATACGATATGGAGGCAACTTATTTCAAATTTGGGAACGCCTCGGATCGGTAGTGACGTTGGACTAAATTTCTACGAGAGAGCGGAGCGAGCGAGCAACGGTCACAATTTCCAAGCTATACCTATACCTTATACTGCCTTGCATATATTTCGTGTTATTACCTAATTTCGTCACCCATTTCGGACATCTCATTGCACTGTACTATGTGGAAATAGTAATATTTATGTAAAACTATTCATAAACTGTAAACATTTGTCAGTAGGCAATAGGATAAAGACTTCCGGCTCCTCGGGCTGGTGTGAATATTTCAATGTCCGTATGTGCCAAACCGTTGGTTTGTGACACACCATTACGCGTCCCTCGCTCGCTACGCTCGCTCGAAAACTATAGCCTAACCTAAATCCATTCCCTCTTGCATTCGTTATACGATATGGTGGCGACTTATTTCGAATTTGGGAACGCGTCGGATCGGTAGTGACGTTGGACTAAATTTCTACGAGCGAGCGGAGCGAGCGAGCAACGGTCACAATTTCCAAGCTATACATATACCTTATATTGCCTTGCATATATTTCGTGTTATTACCTAATTTTGTCAGCCATTTCGGACATCACACTGCACTGTACTATGTGGAAATAGTACTATTTATGTAAAACAATTCATAAAATGTAAACATTTGTCAGTAGGCAATAAGATAAAGACTTCCGGCTCATCGGGCTGGTGTGAATATTTCAATGTCCGTATGTGCCAAACCGTTGGTTTGTGACACACCTTTACGCGTCCCTCGCTCGCTACGCTCGATCGAAAACTATAGCCTAACCTAAAACCATTCCCTCTTGCATTCGTTATACGATATGGAGGCAACTTATTTCAAATTTGGGAACGCCTCGGTTCGGTAGTGAGGTTGGACTAAATTTCTACGAGCGAGCGGAGCGAGCGAGCAACGGTCACAATTTCCAAGCTGTACGTATACCGTATATTGCATTGCATATATTTCGTGTTATTACCTAATTTTGTCAGCCATTTCGGACATCACATTGCACTGTACTATGTGGAAATAGAACTATTTATGTAAAACTATTCATAAACTGTAAACATTTGTCAGTAGGCAATAGGATAAAGACTTCCGGCTCCTCGGGCTGGTGTGAATATTTCAATGCCCGTATGTGCCAAACCGTTGGTTTGTGACACACCTTTACGCGTCCCTCGCTCGCTGCGCTCGCTCGAAAACTATAGCCTAACCTAAAACCATTCCCTCTTGCATTCGTTATACGATATGGAGGCAACTTATTTCAAATTTGGGAACGCGTCGGATCGGTAGTGAGGTTGGACTAAATTTCTACGAGCGAGCGGAGCGAGCGAGCAACGGTTACAATTTCCAAGCTATACATATACCTTATATTGCCTTGCATATATTTCGTGTTATTACCTAATTTTGTCAGCCATTTCGTACATCACATTGCACTGTACTATTTGGAAATAGTACTATTTATGTGAAACTATTGATAAACTGTAAACTTTTGTCAGTAGGCAATAGGATAAAGACCTCCTGCTCCTCGGGCTGGTGCGAACATTTCAATGTCCGTATGTGCCAAACCGTAGGTTTGTGACACACCTTTACGCGGACTCGCTCGCTGCGCTCGCTCGAAAACTATAGCCAAACCTAAAACCATTCCCTCTTGCATTCGTTATACGATATGGAGGCAACTTATTTCAAATTTGGGAACGCTTCGGATCGGTAGTGAGGTTGGACTAAATTTCTACGAGCGAGCGGTGCGAGCGAGCAACGGTCACAATTTCCAAGCTATACATATACCTTATATTGCCTTGCATAAGTTTCGTGTTATTACCTAATTTTGTAAGCCATTTCGGACATCACATTGCACTGTACTATTTGGAAATAGTACTATTTATGTGAAATTATTGATAAACTGTAAACATTTGTCAGTAGGCAATAGGATAAAGACTTCCGGCTTCTCGAGCTGGTGTGAATATTTCAATGTCCGTATGTGCCAAACCGTTGGATTGTGACACACCTTTATGCGTCCCTCGCTCGCTGCGGTCGCTCGAAAACTATAGCCTAACCTAAAACCATTCCCTCTTGCATTCGTTATACGGTATGGAGGCAACTTATTTCAAATTTGGGAACGCGTCGGATCGGTAGTGAGGTTGGACTAAATTTTTACGAGCGAGCGGAGCGAGCGAGCAACGATCACAATTTCCAAGCTATACATATACCTTATATTGCCTTGCATATATTTCGTGTTATTACCTAATTTTGTCAGCCACTTCGGACATCACATTGCACAGTACCATGTGGAAATAGTACTATTTATGTAAAACTATTCATAAACTGTAAACATTTGTCAGTAGGCAATAGGATAAAGACTTCCGGCTCCTCGGGCTGGTGTGAATATTTCAATGTCCGTATGTGCCAAACCGTTGGATTGTGACACACCTTTACGCGTCCCTTGCTCGCCGTGCTCGCTCGAAAAATGTAGCCTCACCTAAAACCATTCCCTCTTGCGTTCGTTATACGATATGGAGGCGACTTATTTCGAATTTGGGAACGTGTCGAATCGGTAGTGAGGTTGGACTAAATTTTTACGAGCGAGCGGAGCGAACGAGCAACGATCACAATTTCCGAGTTATACATATACCTTATATTGCCTTGCATATATTTCGTGTTATTACCTAATTTTGTCAGCCATTTCGGACATCACATTGCAATGTACTGTGTGGAAATAGTACTATTTATGTGAAACTATTGATAAACTGTAATCTTTTGTCAGTAGGCAATAGGATAAATACCTCCGTCTCCTCGGGCTGGTGCGAATATTTCAATGTCCGTATGTGCCAAACCGTTGGTTTGTGACACACCTTTAAGCGGCCTCGCTCGCTGCGCTCGCTCGAAAACTATAGCCTAACCTAAAACCATTCCCTCTTGCGTTTGTTATACGATATGGAGGCGACTTATTTCGAATTTCGGAACGCGTCGGATCGGTACCGAGATTGGACTAAATTTTTACGAGCGAGCGGAGCGAGCGAGCAACGATCACAATTTCCAAGTTATACATATACCTTATATTGCCTTGCATAAGTTTCGTGTTATTACCTAATTTTGTAAGAAATTTCGGACATCACATTGCACTGTACTATTTGGAAATAGTACTATTTATGTGAAACTATTGATAAACTGTAAACTTTTGTCAGTAGGCAATAGGATAAACACCTCCGGCTCCTCGGGCTGGTGCGAACATTTCAATGTCCGTATGTGCCAAACCGTTGGATTGTGACACACTTTTACGCGGCCTCGCTCCCTGCGCTCGCTCGAAAACTATAGCCTAACCTAAAACCATTCCCTCTTGAATTTGTTATACGTTATGGAGGCGACTTATTTCGGATTTGGGAACGTGTCGGATCGGTAGTGAGGTTGGACTAACTTTTTACGAGCGAGCGGAGCGAGCGAGCAACGATCACAATTTCCAAGCTATACATATACCTTATATTGCCTTGGATATATTTCGTGTTATTACCTAATTTTGTAAGCCATTTCGGACATCACATTGCACTGTACTATGTGGAAATAGTACTATTTATGTAAAACTATTCATAAACTGTAAACTTTTGTCAGTAGGCAATAGGATAAAGACTTCCGGCTCCACGGGCTGGTATGAATATTTCAATGTCCCCATGTGCCAAACCGTTGGTTTGTGACACATCTTTACGCGTCCCTCGCTCGCTGCGCTCACTCGAAAACTATAGCCTAACCTAAAACCATTCTCTCTTGCATTTGTTATACGATATGGAGGAGAATTATTTCGAATTTGGGAACGCGTCGGATCGGTAGTGAGGTTGGACTAAATTTCTACGAGCGAGCGGAGCGAGCGAGCAACGGTCACAATTTCCAAGCTATACATATACCTTATATTGCCTTGCATATATTTCGTGTTGTTACCTAATTTTGTAAGCCATTTCGGACATCACATTGCACTGTACTATGTGGAAATAGAACTATTTATGTAAAACTATTCATAAACTGTAAACATTTGTCAGTAGGCAATAGGATAAAGACTTCCGGCTCCTCGGGCTGGTGGGAATATTTCAATGCCCGTATGTGCCAAACCGTTGGTTTGTGACACACCTTTACGCGTCCCTTGTTCGCCGTGCTCGCTCGAAAAATGTAGCCTCACCTAAAACCATTTCCTCTTGCGTTCGTCATACGATATGGAGGTGACTTATTTCGAATTTGGGAACGTGTCGGATCGGTAGTGAGGTTGGACTAAATTTCTGCGAGCGAGCGGAGCGAGCGAGCAACGGTCACAATTTCCAAGCTATACATATACCTTATATTGCCTTGCATATATTTCGTGTTATTACCTAATTTTGTAAGCCATTTCGGACATCACATTGCTCTGTACTATTTGGAAATAGTACTATTTATGTGAAACTATTGATAAACTGTAAACTTTTGTCAGTAGGCAATAGGATAAAGACCTCCTGCTCCTCGGGCTGGTGCGAACATTTCAATGTCCGTATGTGCCAAACCGTTGGATTGTGACACACCTTTACGCGTCCCTTGTTCGCCGTGCTCGCTCGAAAAATGTAGCCTCACCTAAAACCATTTCCTCTTGCATTCATTATACGATATGGAGGCGACTTATTTCGAATTTGGGAACGTGTCGAATCGGTAGTGAGGTTGGACTAAATTTCTACGAGCGAGCGGAGCGAGCGAGCAACGGTCACAATTTCCAAGCTATACATATACATTATATTGCCTTGCATATATTTCGTGTTATTACCTAATTTTGTCAGCTATTTCGGACATGACATTGCACTGTACTATGTGGAAATAATACTATTTATGTGAAACTATTGATAAACTGTAAACTTTTGTCAGTAGGCAATAGGATAAAGACCTCCTGCTCCTCGGGCTGTTGCGAATATTTCAATGTACGTATGTGCCAAACCGTTGGTTTGTGACACACCTTTACTCAACCTTCCCTCGCTGCGCTCGCTCGAAAAGTATAGCCTAACCTAAAACCATTCCCTCTTGCATTCGTTATACGATATGGAGGCGACTTATTTCGAATTTCGGAACGCGTCGGATCGGTAGTGAGGTTGGACTAAATTTTTACGAGCGAGCGGAGCGAGCGAGCAACGATCTCAATTTCCAAGCTATACATATACCTTATATTGCCTTGCATAAGTTTCGTGTTATTACCTAATTTTGTAAGCCATTTCGGATATCACATTGCACTGTACTATTTGGAAATAGTACTATTTATGTGAAACTATTGATAAACTGTAAACATTTGTCAGTAGGCAATAGGATAAAGACTTCCGGCTCCTCGGGCTGGTGTGAATATTTCAATGTCCGTATGTGCCAAACCGTTGGATTGTGACACACCTTTACGCGTCCCTTGCTCGCCGTGCTCGCTCGAAAAATGTAGCCTCACCTAAAACCATTCCCTCTTGCATTCATTATACGATATGGAAGCGACTTATTTCGAATTTGGGAACGCGTCGGATCGGTAGTGAGGTTGGACTAAATTTCTACGAGCGAGCGGAGGGAGCGTGCAACGGTCACAATTTCCAAGCTATACATATACCTTATATTGCCTTGCATATATTTCGTGTTATTACCTAATTTTGTCAGCCATTTCGGACATCACATTGCACTGTACTATGTGGAAATAGAACTATTTATGTAAAACTATTCATAAACTGTAAACATTTGTCAGTAGGCAATAGGATAAAGACTTCCGGCTCCTCGGGCTGGTGTGAATATTTCAATGCCCGTATGTGCCAAACCGTTGGTTTGTGACACACCGTTACGCGTCCCTCGATCGCTGCGCTCGCTCGAAAACTATAGCCTAACCTAAAACCATTCCCTCTTGCCTTCGTTATACGATATGGCGGCAACTTATTTCAAATTTGGGAACGCGTCGGATCGGTAGTGAGGTTGGACTAAATTTCTACGAGCGAGCGGAGCGAGCGAGCAACGGTCACAATTTCCAAGCTATACATATACCTTATATTGCCTTGCATATATTTCGTGTTATTACCTAATTTTGTCAGCCATTTCGGACATCACATTGCACTGTACTATTTGGAAATAGTACTATTTATGTGAAACTATTGATAAACTGTAAACTTTTGTCAGTAGGCAATAGGATAAAGACCTCCTGCTCCTCGGGCTGGTGCGAACATTTCAATGTCCGTATGTGCCAAACCGTTGGATTGTGACACACCTTTACGCGTCCCTTGCTCGCCGTGCTCGCTCGAAAAATGTAGCCTCACCTAAAACCATTCCCTCTTGCATTCATTATACGATATGGAGGCGACTTATTTCGAATTTGGGAACGCGTCGGATCGGTAGTGAGGTTGGACTAAATTTCTACGAGCGAGCGGAGCGAGCGAGCAACGGTCACAATTTCCAAGCTATACATATACCATATATTGCCTTGCATATATTTCGTGTTATTACCTAATTTTGTAAGCCATTTCGGACATCACATTGCACTGTACTATTTGGAAATAGTACTATTTATGTGAAACTATTGATAAACTGTAAACTTTTGTCAGTAGGCAATAGGATAAACACCTCCGGCCCCTCGGGCTGGTGCGAACATTTCAATGTCCGTATGTGCCAAACCGTTGGATTGTGACACACCTTTACGCGGCCTCGCTCGCTGCGCTCGCTCGAAAACTATAGCCTAACCTAAAACCATTCCCTCTTGAATTTGTTATACGTTATGGAGGCGACTTATTTCGGATTTGGGAACGTGTCGGATCGGTAGTGAGGTTGGACTAACTTTTTACGAGCGAGCGGAGCGAGCGAGCAACGATCACAATTTCCAAGCTATACATATACCTTATATTGCCTTGGATATATTTCGTGTTATTACCTAATTTTGTAAGCCATTTCGGACATCACATTGCACTGTACTATGTGGAAATGGTACTATTTATGTGAAACTATTGATAAACTGTAAACTTTTGTCAGTAGGCAATAGGATGAGGACCTCCGGCTCCTCGGGCTGGTGCGAACATTTCAATGTGCGTATTTGCCAAACCGTCGGATTGTGACACACCTTTACGCGTCCCTTGCTCGCCGTGCTCGCTCGAAAAATGTAGCCTCACCTAAAACCATTCCCTCTTGCGTTCGTTATACGATATGGAAGCGACTTATTTCGAATTTGGGAACGCGTCGGATCGGTAGTGAGGTTGGACTAAATTTCTACGAGCGAGCGGAGCGAGCGAGCAACGGTCACAATTTCCAAGCTATACATATACCTCATATTGCCTTGCATATATTTCGTGTTATTACCTAATTTTGTCACCCATTTCGGACATCTCATTGCACTGTACTATGTGGAAATAGTACTATTTATGTAAAACTATTCATAAACTGTAAACATTTGTCAGTAGGCAATAGGATAAAGACTTCCGGCTCCTCGGGCTGGTGTGAATATTTCAATGTCCGTATGTGCCAAACCGTTGGCTTGTGACACACCTTTACGCGTCCCTCGCTCGCTGCGCTCGATCGATAACTATAGCCTAACCTAAAACCATTCCCTCTTGCATTCGTTATACGATATGGAGGCAACTTATTTCAAATTTGGGAACGCCTCGGTTCGGTAGTGAGGTTGGACTAAATTTCTACGAGCGAGCGGAGCGAGCGAGCAACGGTCACAATTTCCAAGCTATACGTATACCGTATATTGCATTGCATATATTTCGTGTTATTACCTAATTTTGTCAGCCATTTCGGACATCACAAAGCACTGTACTATGTGGAAATAGTACTATTTATGTGAAACTATTGATAAACTGTAAACTTTTGTCAGTAGGCAATAGGATGAAGACCTCCGTCTCCTCGGGCTGGTGCGAACATGTCAATGTCCGCATGTGCCAAACCGTTGGATTGTGACACACCGTTACGCGTCCCTTGCTCGCCGTGCTCGCTCGAAAAATGTAGACTCACCTAAAACCATTCCCTCTTGCATTCATTATACGATATGGAAGCGACTTATTTCGAATTTGGGAACGCGACGGATCGGTAGTGAGGTTGGACTAAATTTCTACGAGCGAGCGGAGGGAGCGTGCAACAGTCACAATTTCCAAGCTATACATATACCTTATATTGCCTTGCATATATTTCGTGTTATTACCTAATTTTGTCACCCATTTCGGACATCTCATTGCACTGTACTATGTGGAAATAGTACTATTTATGTAAAACTATTCATAAACTGTAAACACTTGTCAGTAGGCAATAGGATAAGGACTTCCGGCTCCTCGGGCTGGTGTGAATATTTCAATGTCCGTATGTGCCAAACCGTTGGTTTGTGACACACCTTTACGCGTCCCTCGCTCGCTGCGCTCGATCGAAAACTATAGCCTAACCTAAAACCATTCCCTCTTGCATTCGTTATACGATATGGAGGCAACTTATTTCAAATTTGGGAACGCCTCGGTTCGGTAGTGAGGTTGGACTAAATTTCTACGAGCGAGCGGAGCGAGCGAGCAACGGTCACAATTTCCAAGCTATACGTATACCGTATATTGCATTGCATATATTTCGTGTTATTACCTAATTTTGTCAGCCATTTCGGACATCACATTGCACTGTACTATGTGGAAATAGTACTATTTATGTAAAACTATTCGTAAACTGTAAACACTTGTCAGTAGGCAATAGGATGAAGACCTCCGGCTCGTCGGGCTGGTGCGAACATGTCAATGTCCGTATGTGCCAAACCGTTGGATTGTGACACACCGTTACGCGTCCCTTGCTCGCCGTGCTCGCTCGAAAAATGTAGCCTCACCTAAAACCATTCCCTCTTACGTTCGTTATACGATATGGACGTGACTTATTTCGAATTTGGGAACGTGTCGGATCGGTAGTGAGGTTGGACTAAATTTTTACGAGCGAGCGGAGCGAGCGAGCAACGATCACAATTTCCAAGCTATACATATACCTTATATTGCCTTGCATATATTTCGTGTTATTACCTAATTTTGTAAGCCATTTCGGACATCACATTGCACTATACTGTGTGGAAATAGTACAATTTATGTGAAACTATTGATAAACTGTAATCTTTTGACAGTAGGCAATAGGATAAAGACTTCCGGCTCCTCGGGCTGGTGCGAACATTTCAATGTCCGTATGTGCCAAACCGTTGGTTTGTGACAAAGCTTTACTCGACCCTCGCACGCTGCGCTCGCTCGAAAACTATAGCCTAACCTAAAACCATTCCCTCTTGCGTTTTTTTATACGATATGGAGGCGACTTATTTCAAATTTGGGAACGCGTCGGATCGGTAGTGAGGTTGGACTAAATTTTTACGAGCGAGCGGAGCGAGCGAGCAACGATCACAATTTCCAAGCTATACATATACCTTATATTGCCTTGCATATATTTCGTGTTATTACCTAATTTTGTCTGCCATTTCGGATATCACATTGCACTATACTGTGTGGAAATAGTACAATTTATGTGAACTATTGATAAACTGTAATCTTTTGACAGTAGGCAATAGGATAAAGACCTCCGGCTCCTCGGGCTGGTGCGAACATTTCAATGTCCGTATGTGCCAAACCGTTGGTTTGAGACAAAGCTTTACTCGACACTCGCACGCTGCGCTCGCTCGAAAACTATAGCCTAACCTAAAACCATTCCCGCTAGCATTCGTTATATGATATGGAGGCAACTTATTTCAAATTTGGGAACGCGTCGGATCGGTAGTGAGGTTGGACTAAATTTCTACGAGCGAGCGGAGCGAGCGAGCAACGATCACAATTTCCAAGCTATACATATACCTTATATTGCCTTGCATATATTTCGTGTTATTACCTAATTTTGTCTGCCATTTCGGATATCACATTGCACTATACTGTGTGGAAATAGTACAATTTATGTGAAACTATTGATAAACTGTAATCTTTTGACAGTAGGCAATAGGATAAAGACTTCCGGCTCCTCGGGCTGGTGCGAACATTTCAATGTCCGTATGTGCCAAACCGTTGGTTTGTGACAAAGCTTTACTCGACCCTCGCACGCTGCGCTCGCTCGAAAACTATAGCCTAACCTAAAACCATTCCCTCTTGCGTTTTTTTATACGATATGGAGGCGACTTATTTCAAGTTTGGGAACGCGTCGGATCGGTAGTGAGGTTGGACTAAATTTTTACGAGCGAGCGGAGCGAGCGAGCAACGATCACAATTTCCAAGCTATACATATACCTTATATTGCCTTGCATATATTTCGTGTTATTACCTAATTTTGTCTGCCATTTCGGATATCACATTGCACTATACTGTGTGGAAATAGTACAATTTATGTGAAACTATTGATAAACTGTAATCTTTTGACAGTAGGCAATAGGATAAAGACCTCCGGCTCCTCGGGCTGGTGCGAACATTTCAATGTCCGTATGTGCCAAACCGTTGGTTTGTGACAAAGCTTTACTCGACACTCGCACGCTGCGCTCGCTCGAAAACTATAGCCTAACCAAAAACCATTCCCGCTAGCATTCGTTATATGATATGGAGGCAACTTATTTCAAATTTGGGAACGCGTCGGATCGGTAGTGAGGTTGGACTAAATTTCTACGAGCGAGCGGAGCGAGCGAGCAACGGTTACAATTTCCAAGCTATACATATACCTTATATTGCCTTGCATATATTTCGTGTTATTACCTAATTTTGTCAGCCATTTCGTACATCACATTGCACTGTACTATTTGGAAATAGTACTATTTATGTGAAACTATTGATAAACTGTAAACTTTTCTCAGTAGGCAATAGGATAAAGACCTCCTGCTCCTCGGGCTGGTGCGAACATTTCAATGTCCGTATGTGCCAAACCGTTGGATTGTGACACACCTTTACGCGTCCCTTGCTCGCCGTGCTCGCTCGAAAAATGTAGCCACACCTAAAACCATTCCCTCTTGCGTTAGTTATACGATATGGAAGCGACTTATTTCGAATTTGGGAACGCGTCGGATCGGTAGTGAGGTTGGACTAAATTTCTACGAGCGAGCGGAGCGAGCGAGCAACGGTCACAATTTCCAAGCTATACATATACCTTATATTGCCTTGCATATATTTCGTGTTATTACCTAATTTTGTCAGCCATTTCAGACATCACATTGCACTGTACTATGTGGAAATAGTACTATTTATGTAAAACTATTCATAAACTGTAAACATTTGTCAGTAGGCAATAGGATAAAGACTTCCGGCTCCTCGGGCTGGTGTGAATATTTCAATGTCCGTATGTGCCAAACCGTTGGATTGTGACACACCTTTACGCGTCCCTCGCTCGCTGCGCTCGCTCGAAAACTATAGCCTAACCTAAAACCATTCCCTCTTGCATTCGTTATACGATATGGAGGCAACTTATTTCAAATTTGGGAACGCGTCGGATCGGTAGTGAGGTTGGACTAAATTTTTACGAGCGAGCGGAGCGAGCGAGCAACGATCACAATTTCCAAGCTATACATATACCTTATATTGCCTTGCATATATTTCGTGTTATTACCTAATTTTGTAAGCCATTTCGGACATCACATTGCACTGTACTATGTGGAAATAGTACTATTTATGTGAAACTATTGATAAACTGTAAACATTTATCAGTAGGCAATAGGATAAAGACTTCCGGCTCCTCGGGCTGTTGCGAATATTTCAATGTACGTATGTGCCAAACCGTTGGTTTGTGACACACCTTCACTCAACCCTCCCTCGCTGCGCTCGCTCGAAAAATTTAGCCTAACCTCTAACCATTCCCTCTTGCCTTCGTTATACGATATGGAGGCAACTTATTTCAAATTTGGGAACGCGTCGGATCGGTAGTGAGGTTGGACTAAATTTCTACGAGCGAGCGGAGCGAGCGAGCAACGGTCACAATTTCCAAGCTATACATATACCTTATATTGCCTTGCATATATTTCGTGTTATTACCTAATTTTGTCAGCCATTTCGGACATCACATAGCACTGTACTATTTGGAAATAGTACTATTTATGTGAAACTATTGATAAACTGTAAACTTTTGTCAGTAGGCAATAGGATAAAGACCTCCTGCTCCTCGGGCTGGTGCGAACATTTCAATGTCCGTATGTGCCAAACCGTTGGATTGTGACACACCTTTACGCGTACCTTGCTCGACGTGCTCGCTCGAAAAATGTAGCCTCACCTAAAACCATTCCCTCTTGCATTCATTATACGATATGGAGGCAACATATTTCAAATTTGGGAACGCGTCGGATCGGTAGTGAGGTTGGACTAAATTTCTACGAGCGAGCGGAGCGATCGAGCAACGGTCACAATTTCCAAGCTATACATATACCTTATATTGCCTTGCATATATTTCGTGTTATTACCTAATTTTGTCAGCCATATCGGACATCACAAAGCACTGTACTATGTGGAAATAGTACTATTTATGTGAAACTATTGATAAACTGTAAACTTTTGTCAGTAGGCAATAGGATGAAGACCTCCGTCTCCTCGGGCTGGTGCGAACATGTCAATGTCCGCATGTGCCAAACCGTTGGATTGTGACACACCGTTACGCGTCCCTTGCTCGCCGTGCTCGCTCGAAAAATGTAGACTCACCTAAAACCATTCCCTCTTGCATTCATTATACGATATGGAAGCGACTTATTTCGAATTTGGGAACGCGACGGATCGGTAGTGAGGTTGGACTAAATTTCTACGAGCGAGCGGAGGGAGCGTGCAACAGTCACAATTTCCAAGCTATACATATACCTTATATTGCCTTGCATATATTTCGTGTTATTACCTAATTTTGTCACCCATTTCGGACATCTCATTGCACTGTACTATGTGGAAATAGTACTATTTATGTAAAACTATTCATAAACTGTAAACACTTGTCAGTAGGCAATAGGATAAGGACTTCCGGCTCCTCGGGCTGGTGTGAATATTTCAATGTCCGTATGTGCCCAAACCGTTGGTTTGTGACACACCTTTACGCGTCCCTCGCTCGCTGCGCTCGATCGAAAACTATAGCCTAACCTAAAACCATTCCCTCTTGCATTCGTTATACGATATGGAGGCAACTTATTTCAAATTTGGGAACGCCTCGGTTCGGTAGTGAGGTTGGACTAAATTTCTACGAGCGAGCGGAGCGAGCGAGCAACGGTCACAATTTCCAAGCTATACGTATACCGTATATTGCATTGCATATATTTCGTGTTATTACCTAATTTTGTCAGCCATTTCGGACATCACATTGCACTGTACTATGTGGAAATAGTACTATTTATGTAAAACTATTCGTAAACTGTAAACACTTGTCAGTAGGCAATAGGATGAAGACCTCCGGCTCGTCGGGCTGGTGCGAACATGTCAATGTCCGTATGTGCCAAACCGTTGGATTGTGACACACCGTTACGCGTCCCTTGCTCGCCGTGCTCGCTCGAAAAATGTAGCCTCACCTAAAACCATTCCCTCTTACGTTCGTTATACGATATGGACGTGACTTATTTCGAATTTGGGAACGTGTCGGATCGGTAGTGAGGTTGGACTAAATTTTTACGAGCGAGCGGAGCGAGCGAGCAACGATCACAATTTCCAAGCTATACATATACCTTATATTGCCTTGCATATATTTCGTGTTATTACCTAATTTTGTAAGCCATTTCGGACATCACATTGCACTATACTGTGTGGAAATAGTACAATTTATGTGAAACTATTGATAAACTGTAATCTTTTGACAGTAGGCAATAGGATAAAGACTTCCGGCTCCTCGGGCTGGTGCGAACATTTCAATGTCCGTATGTGCCAAACCGTTGGTTTGTGACAAAGCTTTACTCGACCCTCGCACGCTGCGCTCGCTCGAAAACTATAGCCTAACCTAAAACCATTCCCTCTTGCGTTTTTTTATACGATATGGAGGCGACTTATTTCAAATTTGGGAACGCGTCGGATCGGTAGTGAGGTTGGACTAAATTTTTACGAGCGAGCGGAGCGAGCGAGCAACGATCACAATTTCCAAGCTATACATATACCTTATATTGCCTTGCATATATTTCGTGTTATTACCTAATTTTGTCTGCCATTTCGGATATCACATTGCACTATACTGTGTGGAAATAGTACAATTTATGTGAACTATTGATAAACTGTAATCTTTTGACAGTAGGCAATAGGATAAAGACCTCCGGCTCCTCGGGCTGGTGCGAACATTTCAATGTCCGTATGTGCCAAACCGTTGGTTTGAGACAAAGCTTTACTCGACACTCGCACGCTGCGCTCGCTCGAAAACTATAGCCTAACCTAAAACCATTCCCGCTAGCATTCGTTATATGATATGGAGGCAACTTATTTCAAATTTGGGAACGCGTCGGATCGGTAGTGAGGTTGGACTAAATTTCTACGAGCGAGCGGAGCGAGCGAGCAACGATCACAATTTCCAAGCTATACATATACCTTATATTGCCTTGCATATATTTCGTGTTATTACCTAATTTTGTCTGCCATTTCGGATATCACATTGCACTATACTGTGTGGAAATAGTACAATTTATGTGAAACTATTGATAAACTGTAATCTTTTGACAGTAGGCAATAGGATAAAGACTTCCGGCTCCTCGGGCTGGTGCGAACATTTCAATGTCCGTATGTGCCAAACCGTTGGTTTGTGACAAAGCTTTACTCGACCCTCGCACGCTGCGCTCGCTCGAAAACTATAGCCTAACCTAAAACCATTCCCTCTTGCGTTTTTTTATACGATATGGAGGCGACTTATTTCAAGTTTGGGAACGCGTCGGATCGGTAGTGAGGTTGGACTAATTTTTACGAGCGAGCGGAGCGAGCGAGCAACGATCACAATTTCCAAGCTATACATATACCTTATATTGCCTTGCATATATTTCGTGTTATTACCTAATTTTGTCTGCCATTTCGGATATCACATTGCACTATACTGTGTGGAAATAGTACAATTTATGTGAAACTATTGATAAACTGTAATCTTTTGACAGTAGGCAATAGGATAAAGACCTCCGGCTCCTCGGGCTGGTGCGAACATTTCAATGTCCGTATGTGCCAAACCGTTGGTTTGTGACAAAGCTTTACTCGACACATCGCACGCTGCGCTCGCTCGAAAACTATAGCCTAACCAAAAACCATTCCCGCTAGCATTCGTTATATGATATGGAGGCAACTTATTTCAAATTTGGGAACGCGTCGGATCGGTAGTGAGGTTGGACTAAATTTCTACGAGCGAGCGGAGCGAGCGAGCAACGGTTACAATTTCCAAGCTATACATATACTTATATTGCCTTGCATATATTTCGTGTTATTACCTAATTTTGTCAGCCATTTCGTACATCACATTGCACTGTACTATTTGGAAATAGTACTATTTATGTGAAACTATTGATAAACTGTAAACTTTCTCAGTAGGCAATAGGATAAAGACCTCCTGCTCCTCGGGCTGGTGCGAACATTTCAATGTCCGTATGTGCCAAACCGTTGGATTGTGACACACCTTTACGCGTCCCTTGCTCGCCGTGCTCGCTCGAAAAATGTAGCCACACCTAAAACCATTCCCTCTTGCGTTCGTTATACGATATGGAAGCGACTTATTTCGAATTTGGGAACGCGTCGGATCGGTAGTGAGGTTGGACTAAATTTCTACGAGCGAGCGGAGCGAGCGAGCAACGGTCACAATTTCCAAGCTATACATATACCTTATATTGCCTTGCATATATTTCGTGTTATTACCTAATTTTGTCAGCCATTTCAGACATCACATTGCACTGTACTATGTGGAAATAGTACTATTTATGTAAAACTATTCATAAACTGTAAACATTTGTCAGTAGGCAATAGGATAAAGACTTCCGGCTCCTCGGGCTGGTGTGAATATTTCAATGTCCGTATGTGCCAAACCGTTGGATTGTGACACACCTTTACGCGTCCCTCGCTCGCTGCGCTCGCTCGAAAACTATAGCCTAACCTAAAACCATTCCCTCTTGCATTCGTTATACGATATGGAGGCAACTTATTTCAAATTTGGGAACGCGTCGGATCGGTAGTGAGGTTGGACTAAATTTTTACGAGCGAGCGCGGAGCGAGCGAGCAACGATCACAATTTCCAAGCTATACATATACCTTATATTGCCTTGCATATATTTCGTGTTATTACCTAATTTTGTAAGCCATTTCGGACATCACATTGCACTGTACTATGTGGAAATAGTACTATTTATGTGAAACTATTGATAAACTGTAAACATTTATCAGTAGGCAATAGGATAAAGACTTCCGGCTCCTCGGGCTGTTGCGAATATTTCAATGTACGTATGTGCCAAACCGTTGGTTTGTGACACACCTTCACTCAACCCTCCCTCGCTGCGCTCGCTCGAAAAATTTAGCCTAACCTCTAACCATTCCCTCTTGCCTTCGTTATACGATATGGAGGCAACTTATTTCAAATTTGGGAACGCGTCGGATCGGTAGTGAGGTTGGACTAAATTTCTACGAGCGAGCGGAGCGAGCGAGCAACGGTCACAATTTCCAAGCTATACATATACCTTATATTGCCTTGCATATATTTCGTGTTATTACCTAATTTTGTCAGCCATTTCGGACATCACATAGCACTGTACTATTTGGAAATAGTACTATTTATGTGAAACTATTGATAAACTGTAAACTTTTGTCAGTAGGCAATAGGATAAAGACCTCCTGCTCCTCGGGCTGGTGCGAACATTTCAATGTCCGTATGTGCCAAACCGTTGGATTGTGACACACCTTTACGCGTACCTTGCTCGACGTGCTCGCTCGAAAAATGTAGCCTCACCTAAAACCATTCCCTCTTGCATTCATTATACGATATGGAGGCAACATATTTCAAATTTGGGAACGCGTCGGATCGGTAGTGAGGTTGGACTAAATTTCTACGAGCGAGCGGAGCGATCGAGCAACGGTCACAATTTCCAAGCTATACATATACCTTATATTGCCTTGCATATATTTCGTGTTATTACCTAATTTTGTCAGCCATATCGGACATCACATTGCACTGTACTATTTGGAAATAGTACTATTTATGTGAAACTATTGATAAACTGTAAACTTTTGTCAGTAGGCAATAGGGATAAAGACCTCCTGCTCCTCGGGCTGGTGCGAACATTACAATGTCCGTATGTGCCAAACCGTTGGATTGTGACACACCTTTACGCGTCCCTTGCTCGCCGTGCTCGCTCGAAAAATGTAGCCTCACCTAAAACCATTCCCTCTTGCATTCATTATACGATATGGAAGCGACTTATTTCGAATTTGGGAACGCGTCGGATCGGTAGTGAGGTTGGACTAAATTTCTACGAGCGAGCGGAGCGAGCGAGCAACGGTCACAATTTCCAAGCTATACATATACCTTATATTGCCTTGCATATATTTCGTGTTATTACCTAATTTTGTCAGCCATTTCGGACATCACATTGCACTGTACTATTTGGAAATAGTACTATTTATGTGAAACTATTGATAAACTGTAAACTTTTGTCAGTAGGCAATAGGATAAAGACCTCCTGCTCCTCGGGCTGGTGCGAACATTTCTATGTCCGTATGTGCCAAACCGATGGATTGTGACACACCTTTACGCGTCCCTTGCTCGCCGTGCTCGCTCGAAAAATGTAGCCTCACCTAAAACCATTCCCTCTTGCGTTCGTTATACGATATGGAGGTGACTTATTTCGAATTTGGGAACGTGTCGGATCGGTAGTGAGGTTGGACTAAATTTCTACGAGCGAGCGGAGCGAGCGAGCAACGGTCACAATTTCCAAGCTATACATATACCTTATATTGCCTTGCATATATTTCGTGTTATTACCTAATTTTGTCTGCCATTTCGGATATCACATTGCACTATACTGTGTGGAAATAGTACAATTTATGTGAAACTATTGATAAACTGTAATCTTTTGTCAGTAGGCAATAGGATAAAGACCTCGTTCTCCTCGGGCTGGTGCGAACATTTCAATGTCCGTATGTGCCAAACCGTTGGTTTGTGAGACACCTTTACGCGGCCTCGCTCGCCGTGCTCGCTCGAAAAATGTAGCCTCACCTAAAACCATTCCCTCTTGCACTCGTTATACGATATGGAGGCGACTTATTTCGAATTTCGGAACGCGTCGGATCGGTAGTGAGGTTGGACTAAATTTTTACGATCGAGCGGAGCGAGCGAGCAACGATCTCAATTTCCAAGCTGTACATATACCTTATATTGCCTTGCATATATTTCGTGTTATTACCTAATTCTGTCAGCCATTTCGGACATCACATTGCACTGTACTATGTGGAAATAGTACTATTTATGTAAAACTATTCATAAACTGTAAGCTTTTGTCAGTAGGCAATAGGATGAAGACCTCCGGCACCTCGGGCTGGTGCGAACATTTCAATGTCCGTATGTGCCAAACAGTTGGATTGTGACACACCTCTACGCGTCCCTTGCTCGCCGTGCTCGCTCGAAAAATGTAGCCTCACCTAAAACCATTCCCTCTTGCGTTCGTTATACGATATGGAGGTGACTTATTTCGAATTTGGGAACGTGTCGGATCGGTAGTGAGGTTGGACTAAATTTCTACGAGCGAGCGGAGCGAGCGAGCAACGGTCGCAATTTCCAAGCTATACATATACCTTATATTGCCTTGCATATATTTCGTGTTATTACCTAATTTTGTCAGCCATTTCGGACATCACATTGCACTGTACTATTTGGAAATAGTACTATTTATGTGAAACTATTGATAAACTGTAAACTTTTGTCAGTAGGCAATAGGATAAAGACCTCCTGCTCCTCGGGCTGGTGCGAACATTTCTATGTCCGTATGTGCCAAACCGATGGATTGTGACACACCTTTACGCGTCCCTTGCTCGCCGTGCTCGCTCGAAAAATGTAGCCTCACCTAAAACCATTCCCTCTTGCGTTCGTTATACGATATGGAGGTGACTTATTTCGAATTTGGGAACGTGTCGGATCGGTAGTGAGGTTGGACTAAATTTCTACGAGCGAGCGGAGCGAGCGAGCAACGGTCACAATTTCCAAGCTATACATATACCTTATATTGCCTTGCATATATTTCGTGTTATTACCTAATTTTGTCAGCCACTTCGGACATCACATCGCACTGTACTGTGTGGAAATAGTACTATTTATGTAAAACTATTCATAAACTGTAAACTTTTGTCAGTAGGCAAGAGGATAAAGACTTCCGGCTCCACGGGCTGGTATGAATATTTCAATGTCCCCATGTGCCAAACCGTTGGTTTGTGACACATCATTACGCGTCCCTCGATCGCTGCGCTCACTCGAAAACTATAGCCTAACCTAAAACCATTCCCTCTTGCATTCGTTATACGATATGGAGGCGACTTATTTCGAATTTCGGAACGCGTCGGATCGGTAGTGAGGTTGGCCTAAATTTTTACGAGCGAGCGGAGCGAGCGAGCAACGATCTCAATTTCCAAGCTATACATATACCTTATATTGCCTTGCATAAGTTTCGTGTTATTACCTAATTTTGTAAGCCATTTCGGACATCACATTGCACTGTACTATTTGGAAATAGTACTATTTATGTGAAACTATTGATAAACTGTAAACATTTGTCAGTAGGCAATAGGATAAAGACTTCCGGCTCCTCGGGCTGGTGTGAATATTTCAATGTCCGTATGTGCCAAACCGTTGGATTGTGACACACCTTTACGCGTCCCTTGCTCACCGTGCTCGCTCGAAAACTATAGCCTAACCTAAAACCATTCCCTCTTGCATTCGTTATACGATATGGAGGCGACTTATTTCAAATTTGGGAACGCGTCGGATCGGTAGTGAGGTTGGACTAAATTTCTACGAGCGAGCGGAGCGAGCGAGCAACGGTCACAATTTCCAAGCTATACATATACCTTATATTGCCTTGCATATATTTCGTGTTATTAACTAATTTTGTCAGCTATTTCGGACATGACATTGCACTGTACTATGTGGAAATAGTACTATTTATGTGAAACTATTGATAAACTGTAAACATTTGTCAGTAGGCAATAGGATAAAGACTTCCGGCTCCTCGGGCTGGTGTGAATATTTCAATGTCCGTATGTGCCAAACCGTTGGATTGTGACACACCTTTAAGCGTCCCTTGCTCGCCGTGCTCGCTCGAAAAATGTAGCCTCACCTAAAACCATTCCCTCTTGCATTCATTATACGATATGGAAGCGACTTATTTCGAATTTGGGAACGCGTCGGATCGGTAGTGAGGTTGGACTAAATTTCTACGAGCGAGCGGAGCGAGCGAGCAACGGTCTCAATTTCCAAGCTATACATATACCTTATATTGCCTTGCATATATTTCGTGTTATTACCTAATTTTGTCAGCTATTTCGGACATGACATTGCACTGTACTATGTGGAAATAGTACTATTTATGTGAAACTATTGATAAACTGTAAACATTTATCAGTAGGCAATAGGATAAAGACTTCCGGCTCCTCGGGCTGGTGCGAATATTTCAATGTACGTATGTTCCAAACCGTTGGTTTGTGACACACCTTTACGCGTCCCTTGTTCGCCGTGCTCGCTCGAAAAATGTAGCCTCACCTAAAACCATTCCCTCTTGCATTCATTATACGATATGGAAGCGACTTATTTCGAATTTGGGAACGCGTCGGATCGGTAGTGAGGTTGGACTAAATTTCTACGAGCGAGCGGAGCGAGCGAGCAACGGTCACAATTTCCAAGCTATACATATACCTTATATTGCCTTGCATATATTTCGTGTTATTACCTAATTTTGTCAGCTATTTCGGACATGACATTGCACTGTACTATGTGGAAATAGTACTATTTATGTGAAACTATTGATAAACTGTAAACATTTATCAGTAGGCAATAGGATAAAGACTTCCGGCTCCTCGGGCTGGTGCGAATATTTCAATGTACGTATGTGCCAAACCGTTGGTTTGTGACACACCTTTACTCAACCCTCGCTCGCTGCGCTCGCTCGAAAACTATAGCCTAACCTAAAACCATTCCCTCTTGCATTCGTTATACGATATGGAGGCGACTTATTTCGAATTTCGGAACGCGTCGGATCGGTAGTGAGGTTGGACTAAATTTTTACGAGCGAGCGGAGCGAGCGAGCAACGATCTCAATTTCCAAGCTATACATATACCTTATATTGCCTTGCATATATTTCGTGTTATTACCTAATTTTGTCAGCCACTTCGGACATCACATCGCACTGTACTGTGTGGAAATAGTACTATTTATGTAAAACTATTCATAAACTGTAAACTTTGTCAGTAGGCAAGAGGATAAAGACTTCCGGCTCCACGGGCTGGTATGAATATTTCAATGTCCCCATGTGCCAAACCGTTGGTTTGTGACACATCATTACGCGTCCCTCGATCGCTGCGCTCACTCGAAAACTATAGCCTAACCTAAAACCATTCCCTCTTGCATTCGTTATACGATATGGAGGCGACTTATTTCGAATTTCGGAACGCGTCGGATCGGTAGTGAGGTTGGCCTAAATTTTTACGAGCGAGCGGAGCGAGCGAGCAACGATCTCAATTTCCAAGCTATACATATACCTTATATTGCCTTGCATAAGTTTCGTGTTATTACCTAATTTTGTAAGCCATTTCGGACATCACATTGCACTGTACTATTTGGAAATAGTACTATTTATGTGAAACTATTGATAAACTGTAAACATTTGTCAGTAGGCAATAGGATAAATACTTCCGGCTCCTCGGGCTGGTGTGAATATTTCAATGTCCGTATGTGCCAAACCGTTGGATTGTGACACACCTTTACGCGTCCCTTGCTCACCGTGCTCGCTCGAAAACTATAGCCTAACCTAAAACCATTCCCTCTTGCATTCGTTATACGATATGGAGGCGACTTATTTCAAATTTGGGAACGCGTCGGATCGGTAGTGAGGTTGGACTAAATTTCTACGAGCGAGCGGAGCGAGCGAGCAACGGTCACAATTTCCAAGCTATACATATACCTTATATTGCCTTGCATATATTTCGTGTTATTACCTAATTTTGTCAGCTATTTCGGACATGACATTGCACTGTACTATGTGGAAATAGTACTATTTATGTGAAACTATTGATAAACTGTAAACAT